>NW_021604793.1:1560549-1636372 GCF_004785775.1 Grammomys surdaster
AGAGAGAGAGAGAGAGAGAGACATGAAGTTGGGGTGTACAAACATAGATATAGGAGGAATTAAGGAAAGGAGTTGGAGGTTTTGAATGTGACCAAAATACTCCAAAATAATAAAAAATATTTAAAACAAAAAATACTAACTATAACAAACAACCCCACCAGATATATTAAAGAATAAATAATTGAATGGGTAAGGATTATGCTTGGCACATAATAAATTGGGCAGAAAAATGCTAGTATTGCCAGTAATCTGACAAAGCAGGAACACCACCACTGGGACAGGAGAGATGGCTCATTCTTTAACAACTCTGGCTGCTCTTCCAGAGTACCCAGGTTTGATTCCCAGAACCCAAATAGCAGCTTACAATCCCACTGCAACTCCAGTTCAAGGGGATCTGATATTATTTTCTGGCCTTCACAGGAACCAGGCAAGCAAGTGGTACACAGACATACTGACTTCTTAGGGTTTCTATTGCTTTGATGAAGCACTATGGCCAAAAAGTAAGTTGGGGAGAAAAGGTTTATTTGGCTTACACTTCCATACAGCTGTTCATCATAAAGGAAGTCAGGACAGGAACTCAAGTAGGGCAGGAACCTGGAGGCAGGAACTGATGTAGAGACCATGGAGGGATGCAGGGGGCCAGCCCTGGCAGGATCAGGTACTGAGGTACCTGGCAGGATCAGGTACTCAACATTAGATGAAGGCCAAAGGCTGATGATCTCTGGCCTTGTGACTCTCTCTTACTATTCTAGGGGCCAGAAGCTGATGGCTTCTGGCAATTTAACTTTTTTGCTATTCTTGGCTAAAAGCCACTGGTTTCTGGCAATTAACACCTGCTGTTAGCAGCAAGGAATTAAGAAAAAAAAAAAAAGGCCTAGTTTCTGTTTGGCTTAAGGGCCCCTTTCTGGCCAGGGGAGAATCTTGGAGTTTGTTAGCTCTTAGTGAGCCAGAGAGAAAAGAAGAGGAAAAAAGGAGAATGCAAGTACACATATAGACACACACACACACACACTCATAACTCATATTTTGGCTGGGCCCAACCACCTGTCTCAACAGTTCAACAAGTATTCATGCATACTTATATCCATACACATATATCTACACATGTATGTAGGGAGACAGATATATACATTTGGTGGATGAGGGTGAGCCCCAAAGGCCACACTTTATTTCTTCTCTCTGGCTTTTTTATACCTTCTTAGATAAAGTTCCTTACAAAGTTACTTCATAGATGAAATATTACACAAAAGGGGAGCTACAGAAGGATGTGGGTGGTAAGTTCAAAGCAGTGTTTCATCCTATAAGCTCATTATAAGCTCTAAACAACAGTTTCAAATGGCCTTGCCTTATCATAATGCACACCTGTGGCTTCTTCCTTGGATATGACATAGAATGAAAATTTTCCTTGATCACAAATTTGTCCCAAGTCCTTTTTCTCTTCTTAGTGTAATTTATGAAATTTCATTGTATTTCTTATTATGCAACCCTTACTTACTATTCTATGAGAAGGGGGCACGTTCTATTCTTGATTCTAACCTTATTGCATCTTTCTGGCAAAACAACTAAAACCATCCCCTTAAATTTTCTTCTTAAAATTATTTGAAACAAATCTGAAATGCTACAAAGTAATTAATTCATGTGAACAGCATTAATTCATGAAAATTCATCTTCATGTTGATCTGCAGGAAATTTGCTCAATAGGGTGGGCTGATGACCAAGAATCTTAAGGCGATGTAATAGTGACAGGAAAGGTATATCAGCAGTGAGAAACAATCTTGGGATGAAGTCTCTGGGCTGTGCTTCTCCAGAGTACACCCATTGCAGCTATGCAAAATGGTGGACAATCTCCAGGAAATTCACTTGCCATAGGCTTTCCTAGATGGCTTCTGTCAGAGGGGTGCTAATTACTGGCTTGCTCTCCATGATTTGCTCAGCCTGCTTTTTTATAGAACACAGGATACCCAGGAATGCCATCATCCATAATGAGTTGACCCCTTTCCCATGAATCACTAATTAAGAAAATATCTTACAACTGAATCTTATGGACCCCCCCCCTTCATTCCATAAATTAAACCATCTAAACTAACTCATTGAATTCAAGGCTAGGCAAGTCTCAAATGGCAGTGCTTCTACTAGTCCTTCTTCAGTTCCTTCTGTCTTTGGATGGCAGACTTGACAGTGGCAGCAGAAGCAGTGTTGTAGGCACAAGCCCGGCCAACTACTGTTTTTATGCAGCAACCGAACAACAGTGCCAGATGCTAATGACTCATCTCTTCATCTTGGTCTTGTCATAGAAGGATCAAATGTACCTGGCATACTGCCTGATTTCATTTTTCTTCACCATTTTCTGGAAGGAAGCACCATAGTGGGTCCCCTGTATTTCCTGACAATTCTGATCGTCTTAATTCGTTCAGTCAGGACTCCCAAACCGTCATTCTCTCAACTGAAGTTCCCTCCTTTCACAAAACTCTAGTTTGTGTCAAGTTGAGAAATGACTAGCTAGCACACATACATTCAGGCAAAACACTCTAATAGTAATAATAATAATTAATAATAATAATAATAATAATAAAAAAACAGAGCCACTCCACTGAGTGATACTAGTATAGTGTTTAGATTAGATTTCTGTCCATCAGTGGAAAAGACCAAACCTTACTGTGTGTGAAGGTGTGATGATGGCACACACCTTTAATCCCAATACTTGGGAGTCAGAGGCAGGTGAATATCTATTGGGGTTACATAGCAAAACTCTTCCAAAGCAAACAAACAAACAAACAAAAGAAAAACCAGCCAAAATTTTATCTTGTCTAGATTTTAGCCTCATAAAGTGGAACTTCCCACTTTATCATTACTTCCCTTCCTAGCATATATTAACTATGTAATTCATTTTATATTGAAAATTTTTTCTCAGCTTTGTTCTGAAATTATAAGAAAACCGTTAAGTTTGAATGCACTTTTAGAAAGCTTCTAGAGGAAGATTTTAAAGGATAGTGGCTTTGGATTTTTCTTGTGGTAGGAACCTAGACGTGAGAAAATCAAACTTCAACAAAACCTTTCTATTAAAAAAAAAAGATTAATTTATTTATTATGTATACAGTGTTCTGCCTGCATGTATGCCTGCACACCAGAGGAGGACACCAGATCTCATTATAGATGGCTACCAGCCACCATGTGGTTCCTGGGAATTGAATTCAGGACCTTTGGAAGAGCAGCCAATGCTCTTCAACCTCTGTCTCACTGTGTAGTCCTGTTTGGCCTGGAACTTTTCATGTAGACCAGGTTGGCTTCAAACTCAGAAAGATCTGTCTACCTCTGTCTCCCTAGTCCTGGGATTAAAGGTGGCACCACCATGCCCAGATACAAACCTCCTTTATTTACCCAGAACGTACCATTCTGATCTCTTTCTGCCTTGATCCATATTTTTTTCATTCTCTCTAGTCTCCAATGCCTTAATATCCTATTTCATGTTGAGCCAAAGGGGGGAAACGTTGTCAATCAAAGTGCAGGTCTCTTGCACTCAACTCCCAGAACGAAAGTGGACGGCAGATTTTCTGGAGCTGAGCAACCGGATGTGGAAACTGGGAACTGAATTCAAGTCTTCCATAAGAAGAGGATGAGCTCTTAACTACTGAGCCATTTCTAAAGTCCCCAGAGTATTTTTTAAAAAGTAAATTACATTTAAAATATTTATTGGGTGTGTGTGCATGTGACACGTGCACATCCTGGGATATACTTCTCGAGACCTTGGTTTGTGTAGTTAACGCTTGGCTGCCTATAGCTAACTTGGTGAACTTGGTGAGGTTGTTGAAATGACCCAAGGACACTACAGCTGTGGATATCCCGCAGGACCTAATGGTGGCGCTGGGAATCTGGATTCGGGCAGGGCTTCTCAGCAAGGCTAAAGCTAAGGGCTAGAGACACATAGCACCCCCTACAGCGAGTGCGAATTAGAGGATGACGGAATCACGTGGCTTCCTCTTACCAAAAGCAAAGTAACAATCGCTTCCTCCGTTCCCCATGGAAACAACACGGCCCTCAATGATCCTCCCGCCCCTTCAGTGCTGAGGTTTTGGCTTTTCATTGAAAATGCTGTCTGACAATCAAACACCCGCTTCTTCTGGCTGGACAGTTGGCTTCCGTGAAGTGAGTGACTATGCTGACTGGTCAAGATGCGAAGGCTGGCTTATCTTCACCCAATGTTGTTTCTTTGGGGCGGGACCTAGTGAAGACTCAGGGCCAATCAGAGGCGACGTCGCTTGTGCGACTCCACGTCGGCAGCAGCTACGGGCAAGATGGAGGCGCTGATTTTGGTAGGAGCTGGAGGGCCGGTGGCTCCGCCATGGTGTTCAGGGGCTCCGGGAGGTGGGGTTCATCAGCTGGGGCCGGGAGGGTTCCGGGCAGGCCTCGGGGGCCGAAGCTCCCGCTGTCTGAGCAATGCAAGTGTGGTCTACATGGGAGCCAGAGCCGCGGTTTAGAGTAGGAAGCCTTGCCGGGAAGAGGGCAAGAGTCGGTGGCAAAGTTGAAGAGAACATGTGTGGTCCTTAGGAGAATTCTGAGTGCACTGGATGGGGCGGGGAGGGGGAATCCTTTCAGGTTCTCCCTGATGGTTAGCGTTGTGGATCATAACTACTTGAGTTTCTCCAAATCTCTATAGTCCCCACCCTCCACCCCCAAGTTGCAATGGCAGAGGTGTTTTGCCAGCCCCAGATCCTCCAGGTGGTCGTCAGAATTCGACTACCTATTAGCAATTCCATGTCCTGTTCCTTCACAAAACTTTTCATTTTCCTATTAATCTTTAGTATGTAATTCTGTCACGACTGAGAGTCTGCATTCCATCCAGGTTCAGGAATACTTGGTAGAGGCAGTATAGAGTTTGGAATATTTTTTTCTGACTCCGTATTCTGCTCTCCTATTCCCTCCTCCTTCAGATTTTAGGAACTCATACTGTAGGATCCGTTGTCTATCTTCTTGGTTACATGAGAATTGTGGTGATTATAGAAATGCATTAGCTCTCATCCTTTGATCCTTCCTGCTTGTTCAAGATAAAACACTGACCCTTTAGAACAGAACAAGAGCCATTTCTTTCTTTCAAGGCACTGACTGGCGTTTTGGAGACCTATGAGTCTGGCTGTTTCTGTGTGTTAGTGTAGGAATTTAACCTCCAGCTTCTTGAGTTGGATTTCAGGATTGTTTCCAAAAGTCTTTCTTGGCTCCTGTTTTCCTTTATATTCCTTGTGTTTATGTCAAACTCTTGTTAGTGAAAGAAGAAACAAGTTTTGCCTTCTTTCTTTTTTAAAAGAAAAAAGGTTTTTTGAGACAGGGTCCCTCTTTCCTTCTCTCCCTCCTTTCCCTTCCCTGGTGCCCTGGCTACTCATTAGATCCACCTGCCTCTACCTCCCAAGTGCTGAGACTGGAGGTATGTGCCACCACACCAACTTGTTTTAGTTTTTTGACTGAGAGTTTCATATAGGTCTGACTGGAATCCCCTTTGCCACGTAGCCAGGGCAGACCTCTATACTCACCTGGCATTTATGTGGGAATTTGAACTTTGGTTTTCTTATTTGTATGACAAGTACTTTAACCACTGGCCTACCTGTCCAAACCTCCTTACTAACCTTTCAAATGTCAAAGAGAATTTATTCTCATCATATGAGTTGGACAAGTTGAAGCAAAAATATTTAATGTCATGAGTAGTCCAAGTGTTTACTGTACCAATCAATGAGTTTTTAAAAATCTTGTGACAGACATGGATAGAGTGGTTTCCTTGGATGTTTTTAGCTTTTTAATCAGGTGTGGTGGCTTATACCTGTAACCCCAGCACTCAGGCTGAGGCCATTATTGCTGCTTGTTGGAACCCAGCCTGGGTTACAAAATAAGACCTTGTCTCATAAAACCAAAATTAATGTAATTTAGTTGAACCAGCTTAAAGAGTGAGGAAGGTGATACTTGAGTAGCTCCTTTACCGTTGGTTCTGTTGGGCTGGGTGTAGTGCAATGCTAAGAGCACATGGTCTAGCTGGTTTTTAAAGGCCTTGTATTTGGCCCCTAGCACAGGGAGAGCTGAAGTTGTATGGGGGTAATCTCTGTGTCATTTTTCTCTCTCTTTCTTTCTCTTCTTGCACTGTGTAGTCTGTCTCAGCCTGCTTCTTCCTCATTCTTCCCTTGCAGTTGAACTAACTGGCTGCAAGTAGGAATAGACCCTGGCTAGCTTGCCTGAATATCCCTTACCTTTACTTCTAAAACTATACTGAGCCTTTGTCACTAGCACTGTATGTATTGGGTTTAGGAAAGCAGAGCTATAGGAAATGACTCTTTCTAAGGAAGGGCAGTGCCAAAATGCCCATTTTAGTTTACTTGTTCTCTCAGAACAAAAAAAAATTTTTTTGAGACAGTCTCATTATGTAGCCTGGGCTGGGCTTGAATCTGTCATCTCCTAGCCTCACCAGGTTTCTGAAGTTTCTGTAGATTCTTACCTCTTCAGTTTGCAGAATTTTCCTTTCAGCCGTGGGTTGTATAAAGTTTTTGTTGATGATAAGATACCTACAGGAATCTATGGATTATGGTTCCCGCCTTTAATCTCGATACTTGGTAGGCGCAGGCAGGTGGATGTCTGAGAGTTTGAAGCCAGCCTGGTCTACTTAGTGGGTTCCCAGACAGTCAAGGCTATGTAGAGAGACCCAGTCTTAATAAATAAATAAATAAATAAATAACCCAAACTACAGGTAAATTTTTTTTTTTTTTTTTTTTTTTTTTTTTTTGAGACTGGGTCTCATTATGTAGTCCTGCCTGTCTTGGTTCTTGCTGTGTAGACCAGGCTGGTTTAAACTTACAAAGATTCTCCTCTGGCTCCTGAGCACTAGGATTAAAGATGTTTGTTTCTGTGCCCCACCTACATCATGATCACCACCACCACCATTTATTTCTCTTTTGAGAGTGGGTCTCTTTACATAGTCCTGGCTGTCCTGGAACTCACTATGTAGACTATGTTGTCCTCTAACTCACAGACACCTGCCTGTGTCTGCCTCACAAGTCCTGGGATTAAAGGCATGTATCACCACACCTAGCCTGTTAATACTATTTTTGAGAACAAGGTCTCATGTAGCCAAATCTGGCCTTAAACTCTCGACCCTTCTGCTTCCACATCCCAATATGAAGAGATTATAGGTGTGAACCTCTATAAACCATATCCTGTGTTGTTTTTGAGGCAGGGTCTTTAAATTTATTTTATGTGTATATGTAGGTTGGTACCCGCGGAGATCAGAAGAGGATATTGGATATTCTGGAACTGGAGTTACAGGCAGTTGCTTCTTCATGAGGATATTAGGAACTGAACTCATGTCCTCTGTGAGAGGCAGGAGGATTTTGAGTTTGAAGCTAGCTTGAGCAGATGGCAAGGCCCCTGTGTCAAGAAAGAAAGCAGCAAGCAAAAATTCAAGAAATCTCTAAATCTCTATTGAGCTAAAAAGTTTACTGTACCTGGATAGTACTGAGAAGCTACTCCTAGAGAGAACACAGTACTAACTAAGCTGTCTCTAAGTTTCCTCCTCTTGCATTTCTGTTTGCTGGTTTGGCAGGGCCTCTTGGGGAAACCTGATCAAATATGTTCTGGCCTCACCTCCACAAGGCACACAACTGGTACAGTGTTGAGAAGAGGGAAGGGAAGATCCAGAGGGCCAGGAAATGGGTCAAAATCTGTCCGGGTCTGAGCATTTTGAGGTGATAATAGATTCCTTCATTGAGGTACTTTACAGTGGATCCATCTTGAAGTAAGCAACCAGCCTTGGGGGATGGAGAGATGATGGCTCAGTGGTTAAGAAGAGCACTTGCTTTCTTACAGAGGACCTGGGCTGGCTTTAATCAGCCCATTTATTTATTTAACCACCACATTTATTTCTCTTTTGAGACTGGGTCTCTTTACATAGTCCTGACTGTCCTGGAACTCACTATGTAGACTAAGTTGTCCTCTAACTCACAGAAACCCACCTGTATCTGTCTCAAAAGTCCTGGAATTAAAGGCATGTACCACCACACCTAGCCTGTTAATACTGTTTTTGAGAACAGGGTCTCATGTAGCCAAATCTGGCCTTGAATATATGGTGCCTCTGCAGCACCAGTTTCAGGGGATTGAATACCATCTTCTGACCTTGGGCCTCAGGGAAGCATATGATGCACACACATGCAGGCAAAACAGTCATAAAATAAATATTGAAAAAAGCAGTGCAGTCTTAGCTCATAATTGGATTTACCAAATCTTCCAGTCCTTTGCCTCTCAGTTCCCAGCCTGTTTCTGGCCACAGCCCCTCTGCTGCCCTTTTTGCCGGCTCTCCTGTTCTTAGTTGTTAGTGGAGAGGAATCTGCAGTTGCCATTCTCCATTTATAATCTGGAATCTTAATAACTTCCTTCAGCCTTTACTCCCCCCTCCCCCCCAAAAAAATCTGAATTACTATATCAGTTCAGATGCTTAAAAACTTCTTTTTTTTTCTCCCTATTTCCAGGTTTTAATTTCTGAGTGTGTTTCTAGTGTTTTACAGGTTAGACCTCAGTTCCATTCGTTGTCTCCCCTTAATATTTTATCCTAAAACTGACAAAATCCTGATTTCCACATTTCATTCAAGTACCAGGCCATCTAAAGTGCACCAGGATGTATATGTATCTAGAGAAGGAAACTGCAGGACACATTGGTGACTCAAAGGTTGACATTGTTTCAGTGGCCTTTGCCTCCTGAATCATCTTAATGGGGCTTTTGTTAAATTCCTTTGGCACTAACAGTAGAGGTACTTGGCCTGAGTGCCCCCTCCCCCTGCTTTGGGCAAAGGTATCAATTACATTAAGCCCCCAAAGCACTCCCATCTCGTCCCTGGCAGTCCCCTGTGCCCCTCTCCCAGCTGCGTCCTTGCTGGTGCTTGGCCCCTCCATTTCGTTAGGAGAAGCAATCTCCTCATTCCTGCACTGAGGAGATATATTTCTCAGCCAGGGCTTGAGCCGTGCCAGCACTACCCCCGGTGAGGTCCCTGGCAGCCATAAAAATTTTTATTGTGATTATGTTGGTGTCGGGGTGTCCATCTGGGTTATTGCACACCTAGTTTAATTGATTGAAGTTTAATTTATTGACACTTCAAATTAAATGATCAGAATAAACTGTGCTGTTACTCTGGCCGGCTTGTTTTAATGGTTGATTGCTGGAAGCAGACCTTGGCTTGAACTAAAACCCCAAAAGAGTAATTGACGTTGCTTCTAACTCTCCCCATGTCTTGCCCTCTAAGAAGACCTCGTTATAGATTTCCGACGTATTTATTTATATATTTTTTTTTCTTCTCCTTCACAGTGGTGGGAAAGGGTTGGTCCCTGGCAAGGTATAAATTATATCAAAGGTCTAGGGGAGCCATCACATGGTCTGAAAGGGAGGAGGAGGCCTCTACATAAAGAAAACCAGACCCCAGAGAAGCCAGGTCCTCCCTGGGAGGCAGATTGGAAATGCAGTTGCTCACCTATGTGAAGGAGCCTCGAGGCAGGCTGGCCTCCTTCTCATCTGTGTTCTCGCTGCTGTTTCTTCTTCCATTGGCATGGCATGGCTTGTATTGGCAGGGTGTTGACAGAAAAATTAGAGAGAGAAGCTTGAAGGGACAGTAAAGATGGAACAGGCACCATCAGGGCCAGTGCAGCCATTTATGCTGGAATAATGAAGGAATACAGCTGATGAACAGTGAGATGCCAGTGTTGTCAAAGGCCCTCCAGATTTCCTTCTTTTGGTGTTGGGCAGAGTGGTTCTCTCACAGCAGACTGTTAGATTTCTTCTGTCCTTACATTGCCTAGCCTCTGTCACCTTTGCGTCTTCAGGAAATCCTTTTGTGTAACTTAATTCATGTGCTACAGATGAAAGTTTATCTTGGTGCTGGGGATGTAGCTCAATTGGAAGAGTGCGTACCTGGTGTCCCATAAATTGGGTATGGTGGTACACCCTGTAGTCTCAGTACTCAGTAGATAGAATCAGAAATATCAGAAGTTCAAGGTCATCCTCAGCTACATGGTAACTTGAAGGCAGTCTGGACAACCTAAGGACCCCCCCAAAAAAAAAAATCAAAGAAAACTTACTGGCTTTTTTTTTTTCTTCACAATCAGTGTACATAACTCCATTTGTACCAAATTGCTTGTCAACCAATTATCCTAAACTTTTTTTGAGTGTGTTGGAGGGTTAGTTATATAGTCCAGGCTAGCCTTAATTTATGATACTCGTCTCACTTTCTTGTGCAGGAGCTAAAAGACAGGTATGAGCCACCAAACTCGACTTCTGTCTTCTCTATGTAGTTAAACTGAAGAACACAGAGACTGTTCACTTTGTCTTTAGATCCTTTTGTCTGGGGCAGAGGGCAGCGGGATTAATCATAATATAAACTAGGGCCAAGGATGAACCCGTAAGTGGATCTCAGCTGATGGTGGATGTCTGTAACTCCCAGCACTGGGAAGCTGAGCGAGGACTCCTGGCCCGAGGCTAAAAGTTTGAGGCCAGGTTGAAAATTATAGTAAAATCTTACCTTGAAAAAATGTGAAAAGAAATTCACATTAAGAAATTAAGACTTGCTGGAGAGATGGCTCAGTGGTTAAGAGCACTGACTGCTCTTCCAGAGGTCCTGAGTTCAATTCCCAGCAACTACATGGTGGCTCACAGCCATATTTAATGGGATCTGATGCCCTCTTCTGGTGTGTCTGAAAACAGCTACAGTGTACTCATACATAAAATAAATAATATTTTTTAAAAAGTAGGGAAGGAAAGAAAGAAAAGCAAAGACTTGGTACTCTGCCTTGCCTACTTGAGGCTTGGTTAACTTGTGCAATTTGGTCACTAAATCTGGCTATTGAAAGCTGGAGGGATATGGTACCGACCCTTACTCCCCCTGCTGGCTGTGTGAGATCCTTGCAGTTGTTAACTGGCTGAAGGCAGAAAGTCATTCATTTCCTCAATTTTTCCTCTTCTCTCACACACAAGCACACACACACACATAACTGGAGGGTGGAGACTAACCTCGGGTGCCATTTTTTTCCCAGTAGCCAGCCACCTAGTTGGTTTTTGTTTGTTCATTTGTTTTGCCTTTTGTTGTTGTTATTGTTTTGAGACAAGGTTTCTCTGTGTAGCCCTGGCTGTCCTAGAACTCGATCTATAGACCAGGCTGGCCTTGAACCCGGAGATCCACCTGCCTCTGCCTCCCATTTCTGGGATTAAAGATCTCTGCCCAGCTCAGTTATTATTATTGTTTACCTTTTTGATTTGGCTGGCTGGCTAGTGAACCGAAGGGATCCTCTGGTCTTTGCTACCCCAGTGCTGGGATTGACAGTGCATGTGATTAAACGCACAAATACTTTCACCAACTGAACTATCACTCCAGGGTTTGTTTGTTTGTTTGTTTGTTTTGAGACAGGGGCTTGTAAACTTTTGTAGCTGCTGATCTTGAACTTTGGGTCTTCACACCTCTACCTCTTGAATGGTAGGATTACAGGATGTGATGCCATGTCTGGTTTTATGTAATACTTAGGATTGAACCCAGGGCCTTCATCCATGCTAGGGAAATACTATAACTGACCTATAGTCTCAGTTCCTGAGAAGATTCTTTCTAAATGTGTCCTTTCTGCCTTCAATACCTCCTGAATATGTGTTCAGTTTCCTCTTTATAACCAAAATTTGATCTCATATAGGCTAGGTTTCTTCAGGACCATTTTTTTTTTTTTAAGATAGGGTCACATTATGTACCCCCAGTAGGCCTGGAACTCTTTTTTTTTTTTGGTTTTTCGAGACAGGGTTTCTCTGTGTAGCCCTGGCTGTCCTGGAACTCACTCTGTAGACCAGGCTGGCCTTGAACTCAGAAATCCACCTGCCTCTGCCTCCCAAGTGCTGAGATTACAGGCGTGGAACTCTTTATGTAGACTAGAATGGCCCTGAACTTACTGAGAACTCCCTTTTCCTACCTCTTGAGTGCTGCGATTAAAATATTTATGCAATCATGCTTGCCTCATGGGTCTTATTTTCTGAGCTTTTTGTTATTTTGGTTTTTAATGTGTCTCTGTGTGTGAGTGCCTGTGGAGGGCAGAAGAGGGTCTCGGATCCCCCTGGAATTGGGAATTACAGACATTTATGAGCTGCCTGATATGGATGCTGGGAACCAAACTCCAGACCTGGAAGAGCAGTCAGTACTCCTCAGCCCTATGAGATGGTTTTGTTTGTTTGTTTCTTTGTTTGTTGTTTTTTGGGGGGGGTTGATGTGTTTGTTTATTTTGTTTTTGGTGCTGGGGGAATGTGGCACAGTGTATGCTAAAGCATATTCTGAGCCCAGACTCCATCACTCCACCACTAAAGCTGCTGATCTGTGTTTCCCAAACCTAAATGCTGCCCTTGTCAAAACTTACCTAAATTTTCTTTTCATCTGAAGTCTTCTGTAGTAAATTAGAGCTCTCAGTCCCAGCACAACTTTTAATTAAAAAAAAAAAAAAAAAAGTTAACTCGGGGTTAGGTAACAGAATACCTAGCCATGTAGCGCTGGGAGTAGTGTCTAGGAATTTCTCCTTTTAATTTTGTTTTGCTTTTGAGACACACTATCCTAGGCTGGCCTGGAGCTCACTGTGTAGTCCAGATTGGCCTCTTAACTCCTGATCCTGCTCAGCCTTCTAAGTGCTAGGGTTATAGGTGTGTGTACTATGAAGGACTCTCTTAGTTCTAACTCTCTGGGTTTTGCTTTATAGGTAGGACTGAAAGGAGACCATCTTGTTAAAATTTTTAGTTGGTGGATCTATTGCTTAGTCTAGCCCTTTTACTATGGCCCCAAGAATATCTTTGTAAGTAGGAAATACAGAACTTTCCAGGAATCTCAGCCAGATTGTTTGTTTGTTTGTTTGTTTGTATGCATGCATGCATGTATTTGTTTTGGTTTTGGTTCTGTTTTATATGTACAAATGTTTTGTCTTGCATATATGGGCACCATGTGCATGCAGTACCTTCAAAGGCCAGAAGAGGGTGTCAGAACCCCCTGGAACTGGGAGCTGAGATCTGAACCTGAGTCCTCTACAAGAACAGCAAATGCTCTTAACCCCTGAGTTAGCTATCTCTCAGGCCTAAGTGAATCAGATAGTTACTCATAGTTCTAAAATATCTTGCTCTACATACTGTTCCTCCAAGCTTTTTGGTCTCATACAATGATATTACCCAAGTATTTCCTTACTATCCCATATATATTAAGCCATTAGACTTAATTCTTTAGTTTTGTTTGTACTTGTTTTGAGACAAGGTCATTTGTCCCAGCCTGTCCTAGAATTTGACAAGTTACTGAGGATGACTTTGAACTTCTGATCCTCCTGCATCTAGGGTTACAATCATGTACCACTACTGTTAGCTTTTCATGTTTTCTTTTACAAACCTGTTTCTATTAGTTTTATTTAAAATACATACAAATAGAGTTTGGAGGAGTTTTGTTTTGTGTGTGGATTAAACACAAGGTCTTACACCTTAGGTGAGCACTCTGCCCAAATAGCTCAGGCCCCAAACCACTGCCTTTCTAGTACTGTTTGCTGAGGAAGCTGTGTGTCAGGCAGGAGCCCCACAGAGGGCAGCACTGGGAAGGACTATTTTTCCTCTAGCCTTCCCAGTATAGGCCTTGGGGCTCCAGACTTGATGTTCCCACCAGGTTTCTGGAGACTGGTTGAGATCAGAGAGTTAGTTGCAGCAGCCTATGTGCTTGTTGGATGACATTTCAGCTGTCCTGAGGACAGCTTTCTAGTTTTCTTGATAATAAAAACAGGCATGAAAATCTATCCCTGCTACTCCTCCTTCTACAAGCCAGTTTGCCTATCCATAATTTATAGGCATTCTTAGCATTTGAGGTGAAGTTCTGTTATACACTCAGGCTGTGGCTCTGAAAGTCAGTGCATCACAGAACTTTGTCTCGAAAGCTTTCTAGCAGCTGCCCATTGGGGGAGTGAGAGGGAAGAGTAGATCTTTTCAGTCCTTTGAATATGGTCCTAAGATTGTACGGTCTTTTTCAAGAGTCAGTATTTA
This sequence comes from Grammomys surdaster, assembly GCF_004785775.1. Lineage (NCBI taxonomy): Eukaryota > Metazoa > Chordata > Mammalia > Rodentia > Muridae > Grammomys > Grammomys surdaster. The sequence continues at coordinate 1,574,588 of NW_021604793.1, forward strand.
ATGCATCACAGGTCAAAACCTAGTCCGCTGTCCAGGATACTCATTTCTTAGTACCTGGGAGTTATTTACAAACGTATCCTTTGCAAAATGTAGAAATTACATTATTAGTAATGGCTTCTGGAGCCTTTAAACTGGCTGGTTTAATGACATGAAGGGAGCTCTCAGGCTTCCCCACTCCTAAGAGGTAAAAGCCTAGGGTGGAGTGGGCCCAGCTACAACAGAAGTAAGGAGAACTGGGTCTACTGCACCGTGGTGATACCTTCACATGGCATTCCATTTCCTGCTGAATACCCCAGCTTTCCTTGTGGGTCTTCCTTTGCAAGTTTAAAATGGTCAGACTTTGTTCTTCCTTCCCTCTTCCAGAACTTTAGTGCCTGAAAACTGGTCTGGTCTCTCTCCTTTCTCCCTTAACCTGTCTTTTATCTTGCCCAGGAAGACTCAGTGTTTCTGTTTTAAGGTTTCTTTGATCCTATCATCTAGGCAGCCAGTGAATAGAGCCAGGAACAGAACCCTGGGTTGTTTCTCTGTTGTTAGCATGGCTGTGTAGGTGCTTAGACTGTGCTGGCCACAAGAACATTGGCTCTCCCACTTGGCAGGTGGCCATTAGGGATTTTGGCTTCTGTGGGGGTGGGGTGGGGGTGCTCCCATTCCTTCTAGGAATGCCAGACTCTGGCTGCAAGAACAGTCACCAGTGCCAGATTAAGGTCCTGTTTCAACTTGTGGGCAGCTAGCCCTGTGTGGTTGCTGTGAGTGTGGATGGAGGGGCACCGCCATTTCCTTCTATTAGAACTTTTTGTCCATTAGGAAACTCATTCCTATTGAGGGCTCCATTTTGGTACTTGAACAGCCAAGTGGCTATAGAACAGAGCCTGCTCTGTGGGATGATCTTTCTGTATGGAGCTAGGAGTCAGAAGAACAACTTCTGTTTGTGGCTTTTAGACTATACTTGAGAAGACAGCCCTGCCAGATAGCACAGTTCCCCAGCTGCAGTGGAAATGTTCTTGTCCTTTATTCCAGAGAGCAGTGTGGCTAGGGTGGGCAGTTTTCAGTGTGTCAGAGGAGAGAGTGGGTTGGCAATAATACCATCCCAAAACAATCTCACTACAAAATCCACTTAGATGCAAAATCCAGTTATAATGCATCATCGTGCCAAGAGATTTCCTTTTAAGCTTTAGTCTCAATTTTGAACAAATATTAAGAGTTAGGAGTGTTCCAGGCATTGCTCTGTGTACTTGAGATGAAATAATGAACAAAATATAAAAATTGGTGAATGTTTTAGTTTCTTTCTTTTTGATTTTTGAGACAGGACCTCATCACAAATTACCGTCCTTAAGAATTCAAGTCAGATGGACATGAAGACACACATCTGTGATTAGAAAGTAGTAGATGGATTAGGTTTTTTGTTGGTTGTTTTTTTTTTTAAGATTTATTTATTTATTATATATGAGTACACTGTAGCTGTCTTCAGACACACCAGAAGAGGGCATCAGATCTCATTACAGATGGTTGTGAGCCACCATGTGGTTGCTGGGATTTGAACTCAGAACCTCTGGAAGTGCAGTCAGTGCTCTTAACCACTGAGCCATCTCTCCAGCCCAGTGGATTAGGTTTAAGGTTATCTTTGGATACTGGGACAACATAGCATAACCTGCCTCATAAAAAAAGTAAGTTGGGAAAACAAAGCTTACATTTTTTTTTTTAAAGATTTATTTATTTATTATATATGAATACACTGTAGCTGTCTTCAGACACACCAGAAGAAGGCATCAGATCTCATTACAGATGGTTGTGAGCCACCATGTGGTTGCTGGGATTTGAACTCAGGACCTCTGGAAGTGCAGTCAGTGCTCTTAACCACTGAGCCATCTCTCCAGCCCCCAAAGCTTACATTTTTTAGGTCATTTTCTTTTCTGTTTTTTTTTTTTTTTTTTTTTTTTTTGGTTGTTGTTGTTGAGACAGTATTTACTTACTTTTATAGCTCTGACTGTCTTGGGACTCGCTGTGTAGTCTTGAACTTAGAGATCTGCCTGCTTCTGCCTTCCAAGTGCTGAGTCAGAGCTGCTGGGCTCTTACACCATTTTCAAAAGACTGGATCAGTGAACTGGAGAGATAGGTCAGCAGTTAAGAGTCCTGGCTTCTGCCTAGTGGTGATGACACTTACCTTTAATCACAGGCCAGCCAAATCTCTGAGTTTGAGGCCAGCCTGATCTACATAGAGAGTTTGAGTACAGCCATGGCTGTACAGAGAAATAGAACACTGCTTTTAAGCTGAGTCTGGTGGTATACACTTTTAATTCCAGCAGTAGCAAAGCAAAAGGCAGGCAGATAGATCTCTGTGAGTTCAAGGACAACCTGGTCTACACAATGAGTTCCAGGACAACCTGGTCTACACAATGAGTTCCAGGACATCCAGAGCTTCATAGTAAGACCCTGTCTCAAAGACAAAACAAAAAAATAAACAAGCAAACAAACAAGCACCACCAACAAAATCCACTGGCTTCTCTTCTAGAAGACCCAGGTTCAATTCCTAGCACCCACATGGCATCTTTAATCCCAGCTGCAAGGGATTCTGACACCCTCTTCTGGCCTCCAAGGGTACCAGTCATGCAAGTAGTACACAAGTTTACATGTAGACAAAACACCCATACATATTGTGGGGGAAAAAGTGATGGCGCTTTGGAGGCAGGCTTGTGGGTTCAAGGCCAGCTGGGTTACTTATGGAGAGACCCTAGGTAGGTAGGTAGGTAGGTAGGTAGGTAGGTAGATAGATAGATAGATAGATGTTAAAAAAAAAAGAAAAGTCTGGGTTAATACTTCTTTTGAGCTAGAGTTGCTTCTTTTGCATGAAGCCCCACCTCACCAGAAACCTCACTTTACCTATGTCAGGCTGCAGTCTCTGGATCCTTTGCAGTAATTCTTTGTTCTGCCTCATGTCTTTGTTTAACATGTATTCTTGAAATGGGTGTGTTTTGTAAGACCAGGAGAGCAAAGCAGATAGTCTTGCCTTGGACCAGAGATATTGAGAAGTAGTCTTGGTGAGACTTCAAATACTGTGAGCGGCAGAGGCCTTCTGTGGCCAACGCCAACTCCTCTGACTTTCCTTTTTCCTTCTGAAAGTTGTGAGGCTAGAAGAGAGAACATCAGGCTCCATAGCTTTTCCCAAGTCATCTGTTTGCAATTGAAGAAAGGTGTTAAAGTGTAACCATTACAGCTAAGCTGTGATGGCTTTATGAGAGCCAATATCAGCAACTCTGTGTCATTCTGGGGTTTTGTTCTATTTTACAGGGGGAGGGACTAGGGATGAAACCCAGGGCTCCCTGCACACAAACATGCACTATGCCACTGAGTCCTTAGTTCCATTCTTGGTAGTGGAAGAAAACTTCCCCTCCTGTTATTTTAGCTACCTCCCAGACCCTGGAGGTCTCAAATATTTTTCTGTTTACTACACTTAAGATTCAGGTTGATTTTTGTTCTAGCAGATTAAGTGGTAATGGTTCATATATATCGAGGAAGGGTTTCATATGTAAGCTTTTAGACTATGTCTATCTCAGAACCAGTTTGTGTCTGTGTGTGTGTGTGTGTGTGCCTGTTTACCTGTGTGTGCAGGCACAAACCTGCTCTTTGTGTGGATGGCTTAGAGTGGCTTGCTTTAAGCTTCTGCTTTGGGACTGCAGTGACTTCCAAGGGCATTCAACCCTCTTTCAACTGAGTAGTGCCTGTTCATTAGCACGGTCACATTCCACCTGTGTTCAGGAGGCCAGGGAGAATGGCTGATTGAGAAAATGACTTGGCCTTAGGACCTAGAAAGAAGAACATGGTAAAGGCCTGTGAGCCTGAAACTGTCTCTCTGGGCCTTGTTTATTCTCAGGGGGAGGTATTAGACCTAATCATGCTGCAATAGGGGACACACAAACCCCTGTGTGACCCTTTGCAGCCCAGTGGGACCAGGGAAAGAAGGTATTAGGCTTACTAGTAATGATGCCCCAGAACTGAAGATATGTTCATGTTTCTTCAGGAGCCCTCCCTGTACACTGTCAAGGCCATCCTGATTCTGGACAATGATGGAGACCGACTCTTTGCCAAGGTAAAATTTGCTTTCATATTAATTCTGCAGGACAGAAACATTTGATACTTAAATATCGGGATTGGCCATACTAACTCAAATTCTTCTGGAATGTGATGATCTTGAGAATTCTTTCACCTTACCTGTGACTACTCCAGGTAAATCCAAGTTGGCAATCTTCTGTTCCTTAGAGTGTTTCTTGCCTGCTCTGATCAGCCTCATCAGGGCAAGGAAGAGCTTTAAAACCTTAATTCCAGAGCAAAACACTATCTCAATGCTAGAGGCCTCTATTTATGTCTGTTTTATCTATCCCTTCTGCCCCCAACCTTATTACCTTGTCACTTGAGTTTTTCAGGGAGTCCTCCAGTTTCTGACCTCACCAAGCTGTATGCCCCAGTGAGCTGTTGCTAACTTTGGGTGGATTGAGAGGAGGAAGGACACCCCTCTCTTCCATTCTCCCCCCTCCTGTAGAAATATCTTCTGTCCCTGGTGTATTAACTCTGGGCGAGCAGAGCATAAATCAATCAGCAGGTGGAGATTAGTTAGAATTCACCAGCTGTTCCTCCCTGTAATTGGATGTAACTATGCAGGACACCTTTGGAAACAGTTATCCAGTTACTAAATGCCAGACCTGTCATAGGTCTTCAGCTGACTGCGACAGATTAGCCCCTAAAGAGCAGGCGGTTTAGCAGCCTGTATCTTCACCCCCTTGCTGGGAGAGCTTGGGAGTGGGCTCAGTAAAGTGCCGACTGCCTGCTTCTCTCATCCAGCAGAAAAAGCCAAGGTGTACAGGGCACAGGGCATGGATTTGCCTTGCTGTGGGAGAAATGGTCTCCCAGCCATGTGGTCGTGTCCACAACTTTAATCCTAGCCCTTGTGCACTCGGGGAGGCAGAGGCAGGCAGATGATCTACAGAGTTATTTCCAGGACAGCCAGGACACCACAGAGAAACCCTGTGTAGGGACAAAAAACCTAAAAAGAAACCTACAGGTCTTCCTGCAGTGAGAGAGAGCCTGAAGACCCCTCCCCCCCTCCATCTACTGTTCTTATTTCTCCAGCACTGTCCCTGACAAGAGGGTCTCCTTGGAAGCGTGTGGTGGTCTTTAAGAGAGCTGGTGGGTCTCTGCCCTCAGAGTCCTCGAGATGGCTCATAGGATTGTAGTATTGATTACAGCACAGTCCTTCCCTGTTGTTTGTTTGTTTTGTTTTTTAATTTATTTCTTTTCTGCGTGTATATGTGTGAAGTTGTTGGAGGAGGCCAGAGAATAACTCACAGGAGTCGGTTCTCTCCCTCTGCTGTGTGGGTTCTGGTTTTGAGGCTTGGCAGTAGTCTCTCTGTCTCTGTCCCCCCTCCCTCCCTCCCTCCCTCCCTCCCTCCCTCCCTCCCCCATTCCCTGCCTCTGTAGTCCTTGCTTCTCTATCTCAGAATTCCTCTGTTACCGAATGTCTTGGAGGGATCATACAAGATCCCAGAGTAGAACACTCACTAACCATTGTGGACTCACAGCTGTGATGACCCATCCCTGTCTCCTTTCCCTCCCACTAGTACTATGACGACACCTACCCGAGTGTCAAGGAGCAAAAGGCCTTTGAGAAGAACATTTTCAACAAGACCCATCGGACAGATAGTAGGTCATTCTTCACCATTCCCTGTGTTTTGGGGAAACCACAGGAAGGGGTGTCAGCAGGACTGCAGGAAAAAAAGATAAAATGACTCGACCTCCTCTTTCTTTTCCTCCTCCCCTCATATAATAAACTCTTCAGAAATGTAATGGGGAGGTGAGTGTACCTCACACGGGAATACCGTGCTAGAAGCTTGGCTGTTAGCTACCTGTCTAGTCCCTGGATTTATGAGCCTCACTTGACAAATTTAACTGCAGCTCTGCTTATTGTACCGCATCCATTAGGGCAGGTAAATGGAAGCCTGTAAAGGTGACCGCTCTGCATTTTTACCTCCGAAGGATCGGCTGGTATTCTGTCTCATACACAGGGAGGGAAGTAGGTGCAGTGGGGGAGGGAGAGCTAGAGAACATAGACTCCCCTGAGTTTCTAAGTCCCTTCTACTACCCCTCAAAACAGTAAATAGCTTCAGTGCTTGGAGGTCGTTACAGTCGGCCTTTCCCATGCAGCCTGCCCCAGGTATTCCTGGGAACTCCTGTTCTGCCGCCTCCTCTCCCACCATTCAGTTTCTGCTTTCTTCCCCCAGGTGAAATCGCCCTTTTGGAAGGGCTGACAGTGGTCTATAAAAGTAGCATCGATCTCTACTTCTATGTGATTGGCAGCTCCTATGAAAACGAGGTGAGAGTCGTGCATGTGCTACTCTGATGCCACTTCTGAAAGCCCAGTGGGACATACCCGCTGGCTTGGGGCTTTGAAGAGCCACATTCCTCTGCTATCTGGCAAAGTCATAAAGAGGTCTGTCAGAGATCCCTGTCAGCCTTACAGAAGAAATGGCCCAGCCAAAGAATCAGTGCAGAAAGGAAGTTTCCCAGGTCTTTTTTTTTTTTTTTTATATAAGGGGCAGGATCTTACTGTATAACACAGGCTGTTTTCAGATCACATCTGTTTTCCAGGTTCTGGAATTAGAGACATGAACCACCATCTCCAATTAGAATATACATTTATATGTTATTAATATTCTTTCCTACACGGTGATGTTTTAGATTTTGTTTGTTTCTTTATTTTTGTTTTATTTTTGAGACAGTATAGCCCAGACTGGTCTCGAACTCAATGTAATCTTCCTGTCTTAGCCTCTCCAGTGCTGAGATTGTAGGAATTATGTCAAGTTCCCATGGTGGTTTTTGTTTTTTGTTTTTTTGGGGTGTGTGTGGGGGGGGTGTGTTCAAGATAGGAATTCTATGTGTAGCCCTGGCTGTCCTGGAACTCACTCTGTAGACCAGGCTGGCCTTGAACTCTCAGAGATCCACCTGCCTCTGCCTCCTGGGTATTTAGATCAAAGGTGTGTGCAACCACTGCCCTGCTAACCCTTAGTGGTTTGTTTGTTTGTTTTTTAACTTTTTAAAATTTTATTTTATGTGCATTGGTATTTTTGTGTGAAGGTATTGAGTCTCCAGGAACAGGAGTTACAGATGGTTGTGAGCTGCTGTGTGGGTGCTGGGAATTGAACCCAGGTCCCCTGGAAGAGCAGCCTCTTAACCTCTGAGACACCTCTTCAGCCCTCACCCACAGTGTTTTTTAAAGGTAGATTTCTGAGGTATAATCAAGGGTGTGCATGTGTAAGTGTCTTTAGTTCATGGTGAAGCCATACGGTATTAAGGGGTCACTTGATGAAGTCTCATGGTATATGTGGGTCTATGAGTATATTCCTAACCTTCCTGTATGCACTTCTGGGAGAGGAGACAGGTACATAAGCCACCAGATAATTTTCCATCACAGTTAAGACTTTGAGAGACCAGGTCCTGCTGAGCTCTTCCTGCTATGTGTGTGCTCTGTGAAGTGCATTGTTTAAGCTTGGCAGCATTTCTGTGGGTTGGAGGCATTACTGTCTTTGTTTTGCCAACAAGGAAACCAAACCACAAAGAGCCATATAAAATTACTTGTATTTGGCTTTTGTCAAACTATAAAAGTAGCTGTATGTGTGATTCAGCTCACTAACTCTTGAGGCTACACATGTAGAACAAGCTGAGATTCAAACCTAGTTCTGACTCAAGAGTCCAAGCTGGGGCTGGATGTGTAGTTTAGTAGTGAAGTGTGCCCATAGCAAATTTGAAGTCTTAGATATGATCCTTATTTTTTTGTTTGTTCTAAACAGGGTTACTCTGTGTAGCCTTGGCTGTCAAGAAACTCACTTTGCAGACCAGGCTGATCTTGAACTCACAGAGATTCACTGCCTCTGCTTCCCGAGTGCTGAGATCAAAAGCATGAGTGACCACACCTGGCTCTGAGTACTGTTTTTAAAAAGGACTTTCCACCATCTTCCTCTGATCTCAGCTCTTAATTAGTTAATGATTTCTCTCTTTACTGATCCATCAGGTAGCTTGGTAAAGGCATAGGAGTAGGGGCTGAAGAGCTAGTTCAACTGGCTGCTCTTCCAGAGGACCTGGGTTTGATTCCCAGCACCCACATGGGAGCTCACAACTGTCTATTGCTCCAATCCCAGGGAATCTGGTGCTGTCTTCTGGCCTCTTTGGGTACTGCATACATGTGGTATACAGGCATAGTTTTAGACATATATATATAGAGAGGCAGAGAGGTATGGTAGTGCACACCTATTATCCCAGCACTTGGGAAGTACAGGCAGGATAATCAGGAATTTGAAATTGACCTCAGTTACATTGGTGGTTCAAGACCAACCAGGGCTATGTTGGTTCCTAGCATCCATGTTGGGGAGCTCATACCCTCTGTAACTCCTGATCCAGGGAGATCCAGAGCCCTCTTCTGGAATCCATGGGGACTGCTGTGCTCGGAACATGTGCTGGCATGTAAAACACACAGTAATAAAAGTAAATCTTTAATAAAAAGTAAATACAACACAGAGGGCTGTAGACATTACAGAGGACTATACCAGCAAAGTTCTGTCTCAGTTTCTGTCTTAAAGAAGCCTCCACTTGTGGAATTGCTTAGCAGAGCTAACTTCTCTGAGAAGCCAGAGTTCTGCTGTTGTGTTTGCCCTTCACGTTATGTCTCTGGCCATTTGTGAAAGCTCATGCCTTTTGCTAAGGAATAAAATGGAGGGTCTGCTTTGGGGTAGCAGTTTTAGGGCCTTGAACTTCCCTTCTCCTTTCTCAACAGCTGATGCTTATGGCTGTTCTGAACTGCCTCTTCGACTCTTTGAGCCAGATGCTGAGGTGAGCAGCCATTCTCATTTTAAATTGGGAAGGGAAGTACCTATTTCTTAGAGCCAGGGATTAGTGGGAAATTAGAACCACACTGGGGAATTGGTTCAGCGTAAGAAATTAGACTTGCTGCTTGGGGATAACTGAGTGGAGGGTTAAGTGGAGAGAATGGTCCTCACATGGAATCATTCTCTTACTAAGGGAGGAAAGAGTCCTTTACTCAGAAAGAATAAATATTCCTTTCTCTGTTTCCTCTGGCTGGGCTGATAATTGAAACCAAGGGTACCACTGAGCTTCTCACCCAAACTTTTTCTTTATTTTATTTTTTCTTTTAATTTAAGACAAAGTCTTACCAAGTTGCCCAGGCTGTCTTAAGACTCTTTGTAACCTAGGCAACTCTTGAACATGTAATCCCTGCTTCAGCTTCAAGAGTAGTTGGGAGTACAGACATGAACCTAGTCTGTATGCCTGAACCTACTCTTGTCATGTCCAGTAACTCTGATGGTGTTCTGAGCCCCAGGTGCTTTCCTAGGCTTGTCCTCAGGGTTTGAAGAAGGGGAAGGACAGGGAAGTGACCAGGTGAAACTTCCCTACCTTGGGAATGGAGGAAACACTACCAGTTTTCTGTTACTAGCCCTCTGGACACAGAATGGGCCCAGTGTGCTCTTTGCCCTCTTTGCCTCCCCAGTATCCCTGTTCCCATGCACACAAGCAAGAGAAGATATAAGATACTTTCTCTGAAAACATTCAAGGCTCTGAACTTCAGCCACAGCAGCTCCTAAAAGTGAACACATTTTAGAAATCCATCTGGAGTAGAACAGCGGGTGCTCTCAGCCCACAAACCAGCAGGCCAAAGGCTCAGGTTTCCTCAGGAAGGGGGATGATTTATTTCCCAGCCAGGTGAATGAATAGACTTCATTTCGGGTAATCTAGAGAAAGAGTCATACTGACGGATGTGACAGGCCACATGCACCAACCACCGGATCTGTGGCTGGTAGATGCAGCCCCTGACTGTTCCCAGCCCCTCCTTGGCCTTTGTTTTAGGGCTTGAACAGACCTGGGGGGAGGGGAGAGGCAGAGAGACTTCAGAACTTTGTCAGAGCTTGAATGCAGAGGGTTTGCATTCCACTCCTCCCACCTTTCCACCATCATCAGCTCCAGATTGTGAGCTGTGAACTTTTTTTTCTTAACTTCTATGTCTCTTTACAAACACCTTCACCAGCAGCAGCACTCTGGATAAGTAGCCTGGGAGTCAGAAGTTAGCTGTTTGGGAATGTCAGAATTCTGATCACCGTGTAAAAGGCTCTTCTTCACTTCACTCCCTTCTAGGTGTGGGTAGCAGAGACAGTTATTGGTCAGGGTTAAGATCCCCTATTCAGACAGTGTCCCAGGATTCCTTTCACACACAACCTGATTTTTCTCTTGGGGATTCAGAAAAAACGTAGAAAAGCGAGCTTTGCTGGAGAACATGGAGGGGCTCTTCCTGGCTGTGGATGAAATTGTAGATGGAGGGTGAGTTCTCTGCCTTGCCTGGATTTGCAGTGGGGAGGGGAGGTGGCTGTCCCTCTTCAAGTCGACTGGGCTGACCAGCAAGTGATCCTGACCTCACAGCAGACTGGTCCCTTGGAACTGGACCAAGCAAGCAACCATCTTCTTTGTGTTTGTAGGGTGATCCTAGAGAGTGACCCCCAGCAAGTGGTGCACCGGGTGGCTTTGAGGGTAAGCAGGAATGTGCATCCCCGTCTCTCCACAGGCCCTCCTAAGCCAGACTTGCTTGGGTGTAGCTGAGGGTCCAGCTCATGCATACATCCTATCTTTTCCTGTCCTCTTCACATGAGTATATCATTCTCCTAGCTTCTCCATCTCAGTGTCCCAGAGAAGCAGAGGGACTCGTTTATGTTTCTAACCTGGCACCTAGCATTTTATGTGGTCTTTCCACAGAATGGGCACTTTTAATATGTTGAATGAACAAAGAAGTAAAAGAAACCTTAATAATTCCTGGTTCTAAAACTATAAAGGAACTTGAGGTTGGCTTGTTGCCTCTTTGAAGATAGATCTAGTCACCAGAGGCAGAGGAGTGTCTTAGTCTGATGGAACTCTCAGAATGCACGTAATTCCAAGCACCTCAGCCCTCCTTGGTGCTAGTGATACCAGAAAGGCAGTCACTGAGTTAATGGTAGGAGTCTTTGTGTCTGCTGGGAAATGACAGTGCAGAGAATCCACCTGTAAATTGTATGGTACGGACCTGTCTGAGCAGAGGTGTGCTACCAGTTCCCAGAATGTCCCAGCTCTGACCTCCACAGAGTGAAAGCTGCCAGTGCTGGGTAATGGGAAGTCTTCTTCCTTAACTGCTGTGGGCTCTATTTGCATAGTTTAATCTTCTCCTCTAACATATGTCTCTATGTGGCAAGAGAGAACCCCCACCCCCACCCGTCTCCCCCTTTCCCTTCTCAGGCTGCTGTTGCAGCAGTTTATTTCTTCAAATTAACATGCAGTCGTTACCCATCAGGCCTTGCGGGATCCATTAACTACCCCTGGCTCCCTCCACACACACACCCCGTATTGATATTCAGGGAAGGTCTTCTCCGACTAGGGAATCAGGTCCCCCACCCCAGAGTTGAGGGAGGTGAGGATCAGATATCCTGCTGATTACTTGGAATGAAATAAATCTTTTAAGAAGTCATCCTGCCTTTAAGTGGAGGATGGATAAAATGATCCTTTGTGTTCACAGTCCCTCTGGCCAAGTAAATTGTGGCTCAGTCTTTGGAAGGGACTGAGAAGTTTAGGGCATTTGCCTTTGCTTCAGTTTAAAAGAACACTTCTTCCTCTACCAGGCTCCAGTCTAAGTGCTTATCTCTGTACACAGGGTGAAGACGTCCCCCTTACAGAGCAGACCGTGTCTCAGGTATGACTCTCTCTCTTCCTTCCTCCTCTCCACATGGACAGAGACTAACTAGCAGGAGCCCCCGACCTGCCAAGTCTGAATTGAGACCTCACACTTAGTTAGCTTCCTTGGCTCCTCTTATTCCAGAGCGCTGGGACTCATTGAACAGTGTCCTCGGCCCCGGTGTCTCCCTTTACTGTGATCAGGACTGTCAGCCTTGCTCTGTACCCTTCAGACCTTCCCTGCCTGATACCTCAGTCGGTGATTTATTCCCCTGCAGAGGCTTGCCTTAAGCAGATGGTCTGTGTGCATGTGAGCACACACTTCTCTTTCTCTTATTATTCAAATGAGGGCTGAGCTGAAAATGCATAGTCTGGAATATGCGGGCTTCGAAGATCCATCCTTCTACCTTGACTGCAGATAGATTGTCTGCTTGACCTGGAGGCCTGCATGGAAGTGGTTCTGGTTTTGCCCAGTAGGAATCCTCACCATCTGGATGTGTAGTCCCCTCTTTATAACGTGTGTCCAGTAACCCCCAGCTTTTTTTTTTCTTTCCTCCCAGGTATATCTCTTCTCTCTTCATCCCCCCAGTGGATTTGAATTCGGGGGGAATTTCCCAAACTGACAATCCTCTAGGGCCTTAGAGAGCTTCCTCCTATTCTTCCACCCTTGGGATTTTCTATCCCCTGTTCTTCTAAGGAGAGGGAAGGCAAGTGTGGGGAAGGAGAGCCTCAGCCTGCTCACACCCTGTGGCTTGCAAGCCCCCCTCAGTGCTGCCTTTGTCTCCACAGGTGCTGCAGTCAGCCAAAGAACAGATCAAATGGTCCCTCCTTCGGTGAAGGTGTTCTGAGCCCAGTTCCTTGCCCCTCAAAAGTCGCATCTGCTGTGACTTCTTATCCAGCTCCCCCCCAACTTATGTCCTTAGGGTCATCTTGGAGAATTGCAATGGATTTTTGTGTCTCTATACTTTCTGGGATTCTTTCCCCTCCCTCTCCTGAGAGTAAAGTCCCCAGCAGATTTGAGTGAGTCAGGGGAAACACTCTCTTCCTACTTACACTGGTCTACCCCCAGCGCCACCCCAACCCCCATTCTCTCCTTGGTTTCTTGGCCCTTTTCTGTGGCTGTACTTCAGATCATCAAAGCAAGAGAAAGAATGTGCTGAGTGTTTTCTTCCCTGTGCCTTCAGGGCCCTCATCTCAGCAGCCCATATATCCAGCAGAGGGAGGACTCCTAACTTCAGCACAAGTGGGTTTGGAGTAGCAGAGGCCAAACATTCTTTGCCTCAGCTTCTCTCCTTCCTGCTGCCCTGTCCTCTCTCTGCCTTGGAAGCAACGGGAACAGCTTTTAGGGAGAGCACAGCTGCAGAGGAACAGTGATTTAAAGGTTCTTGGAGCTTATGAAGTGCAGCCTCTACCTTGATCTGGCCTTCAGCCTCAAAGCTGCTGTACCTGCACGTGGTCCTGAGAACATCTCTCTGCCTGTATCACCTGTGAGATCTTTGCCTGGTGTGGCCTCTGTCACCTTGGAGCAAAGCTAGATCTTGGAACTAAAATGACCCTAGTCCCTAGAAGAGTTTCTGCTCAGAACTGAGGGAGGAAAGGACCTTAATGACTTTAGCCCTGCCGAGTTCCTTCTCAGTTCCTTACTCACATTCCTCTGCCTTGGTTCTACAATCTGCTGTTGAGGTTTCTCCACCCCCCCCCATCAGACTTCCCCAGAAGTGGGGGGTCTGGTGCAGTGCCTTTCCTCTGAGGCTTGGATTCCCGTTCTTGGGTGTAATGTTGCCCCTTGACCCCACATCCCTGTGAAAATGACTTAGAAAAAAATTTTTTTGAGCAAGCGTTCTGCCCCATGTATTGGCTGAAGTGAGCAGACTGGAGGCGGCCTCAGCAAGAAATGGAGTCGAAGTCCACCTTCTACGCTGCTCTGCGGCAGAGGAATAAAGTGAATCTCTTCCAAACTGCCTTTGTGTGATGGTTCTGTTCCTCCCTTTTTTGGCAGCTATTCCTGTTCCTCCAGGCCCCCCACCCCCACCCCGCACCCCACCTCTTATAATATTTCTTCCTTTCTACCTCAGAGACTCCCCAGCAGTCCCCCCCCCCACCCCTAATTTACAGGGCTGTTTGCCTCCTTGGCATCTCTAGTCCCCTCGCCTGGAAATTGGCGCCAGGGGTGGGGTGGGGATGGTATTTTCTCAGTGGGAGACTCAGGGAACTGAGTTCTCCCCCACACACCCCCAAAGCCAGCTGCCTGCTCCCGCCTCAGCCATTAGTAACCCGGAGACGCGCACCTGCGTGGAGGCTCTCCTCCAGCCCCTGCTCCCTTCCCGCACCTCCCACTCCTCTGAAACGGCGCTGAGCGGGTTATTTATCGGAGCCTGCGCTGCTCCAGAAGGTCAGGACGGTGGTGTAAATAACCTCTTCTCGCCATTTCCCCATCCCTCCAGAGCCTGCTCCCCTCCCCCTCCTCTACCTTTATTCGCACAAATGAATGTGGCTGGGCTGGCGCAGAGCCTGGCCCTGCATCTTAATGGGGCGGTGAGCTCACAAGATGGATTTAGCTGGGGGTTTTATGGTTGCTGCGGCGACAGGAGAATGCTTTGGTTTTCTTTCCCCCTTCCTCTGCAGGATTTTAAGGAGGGGGCAGTGCGGGACTCCTCCTCTCCCCTGAGATTTGAAGGGTCTTCTCAGTCACCTCTACTGTTCTGACACGGGTCTGCAAACCCAGGACTGACAAGGAAAGGGGGAAGGAAGGAAGCAGAATGGGAAGAACCTCTGTAACACAGGCACGAAGCCTATGATTTGAACGGTCCTCCTCTTATGGAAACCTTAGGCCCAGCAGCTGTGAAGCACCTGAGCCCAGGATCTCTCTAAGCAGATAGAAAGCTATATGCTAGACCACTCCTGCTTGGGGCCCTGTACTGGAAGCTGAAGGGCTGGTGGGAAAAGAGCTATGATGCCCTCTGTCTTTGGCTGTCTGATCTGTGAGAAGCAGTGCCCAGCTTTATATCCCCCAACCTGCTTCTCGTGGCCTGTGTAGCCTTTGGCTTGGGACAGCATGATTAGAACGGAGTTGAGGGCTCATGTGCAGATGTATCAACAGGAGTGTAGTTCTTTCTATTTTGATTCTCAAATCCCAAATTCTCTACGCTTGTTCTCCAGCCTTCTGTTTCCCACCAAGACTGAAGTTTTGGTGCCCCTGCCTACCCTGTCCAATGGCGAGCAACTTTCATTTGGGACTCTGCAAACCGGTCCTTAGCACTAACTAAAACAGACACAGCAGTGGCTTGGACTGTCTGGTTTGCCTCCCCCTCCTGTTTGTGAACCTTTCCCTCTTCCCCTGGGGATTCTTAGGAGGCCCTCCTCCCTTCTTCCCTTTTGGCTGGGAAAGAGACTACAGCCTGAACAGTGCCAGACACCTGCCTGCCAGATGTGGCGATTCCCCATGCTGCCCCTACCCCACTGTCTCTCTTTTCCCCACCCCACTGAGCTCAGGCAGAGGGAGCTCCCCCACAGAGTGATTTACTGCTGCAGTCTCTTCCTCAAGTGCCCCTTCAGGCTTCTCTCTCGCCTGGTGCCCTTGCTCCCTCTTTTCCCACTAAGGCCAGGCAGCCTTGCCCCATTCCAACTGCAGGACCCTTTGCTGGGTGAGCTCTAGCTCCCTCTCTGACCAAAGAAGGAATGGGTGGGTGAAGGGCAATGCCCCTGCTGCATCCCTAGGAGAGAAATCAGCTGCGGGGCTGAGGAGAGCAGCAGATGAGAGCTGATGTCATTCTCAATCGGAGAGAACTGGAGTGGAGAGGCTATCAGAACCAGGACACTGAACCAACAACCCCGGGATAGGCTGAGCCTCTGAGGAGTTTCTAGGCAGACCAGAGACCATGATTGGGGCTGTGTTGTGCATATTGCAGTTTCATGTCTACCTGGGTCTCCAGGCCTTGTTTCTGGATCTGTGTTTTAAATAACCTCACAGGTGCCCCTTTAGTTTGACCCCAAATGCTCAGGGACTCCAAGCCCTTCCTTATTTGGTGTTTGGCCTGCAGTGTTCTTGCTCTATGTCTTCCTGAGTTTCCCTAGGTCTTTTCAGCTCTCCTTCAGTGGCACTTCTCTGCTCACCTCCCAGGTACCCTGTCCTCTACTTCCTGGCCATAGCAGAATCCACTGGACGCATGTAGAGCCTGTTTCCTCCCATCCATCCTTGTAACCTGGGTTGGAACAGGGGTCATAGTGGAACTGAGACAGGGGGATGACAGGACTTAGAGCGTTTAGAGTCTGGGCACATGGAGAGCACAAGAAAGGAAGGGAAGGGGAGGAGGAGGCTAAGAAGGAAAGAGGCAGTGAAGGCACAGAAGCAGAGGTGGAGAGAGGTAAATGAAAATGACAAGCTGGGAGAGAAATCTTACAAAGAAAGCAAGCAGAGAAAAAAATGAAGGTGGAGACAGGAAAGACACAGCAAGAAAGGCTGCTGGGGAGGGGCAGGCTGGCTCTCCTGGGCTGCTTTATGCTGACAGGTCATAAATCATGTGTGTGTGCACATATGCACATGACACATGCATGTAGGAGTCCAAGGTGCTGAAAAGGACGATGTCCACAATATTATCCCTTTAGCAGCCTCCTTTGAGGTACCTAGCACGATGTCCCAGTATTTTTGTTGCTCCAGGGACAATTTGGAAAGTACTTCCACATTTCAGGAACCCTGGCTTTCTCACTTGAAATATAAGCCTGCTGGAATGTCCAGGACCTATAGAATAATCCAAAGGTCCCATCCCCTCAGTGTACATCCCCGTGGCTGCCCACCAGCTGCTCCTGTCCATCTCCTCCCACTCTTCTTGTCTGCCCCCCTCCCCCAGACTCTGACCCCCAGCCTGCCTGGGGCCTGGGTCAGAGGGGAGACAAAGACAGGATTTATCACCAGTGTAGAAAAGCAGCTAGAGACCAGGGCTGAGGGCAAGGGCTGACCTCCCTGGGATGGGAGGAGACACAGGGCCGGATGCAAGAGGCTAGAAGTCTGGGCTCTTCTGGTTCCTACCCATAACCCCCAGTGTTCTTGCTCAGCCTGGTTCTCCTTTTTCCCTGAAAACAGAGAAGATGCCCCTGAGGCAATTGTTGGCCTCTAAAGGAAAATTCGAGCGGGGAACAGATGAGATCCGTGTCACAGGGTCATTTTCTCATGATTGGAAGGGAACCAGAGGCAACCAGGCCTTCAGCTTTTTCTGGGGCTAGGAAGATGCTGCCAGATGTGGTACAGAGGACTGCTTTCTAATATAGAGAGGGATCTCAGGGCAAACCTGTCAGGTCACCAGCAGGAAGGGAAATAGGGGTCTTGAAAGACAGGAGGCAAGTCCCACCTGGAAGATAAAGCAGCAGAACTGGTAAGGGGTTACAAGTTCCTACTTCAGAGAGTCTGTTTCCTCCCTGAGGTGGCACTCAAAGGGCAGAGGAAGCTGCCTTTGAAGCAAACACAGTTGGCCAAAGATTGTCCACTCAGCAGACAGGACATGTGCTGGAAGAGACGCCAGTATGATCCAAGGAGGTTCTGAGAAACCAGACTGTATATCTTCTGTGGATGGATCCTGAGGTTCACCTCCAGCTGCCCTGAGAGCCATCTCCAGAGCCTTGGTGCTCCTGGCATCCAGTGCCCTGATTCTCGCCTTACCTTACTATTTCCAGAGGATAGACACTAGAGTGAACTCCAGGCAAGAGCTAGGTGGGAGAGCCACTGAACCCTCCCCTTAGTCCCTTCCAACCCATTCCTACCCAGGGCAGATGTGGGAAAACGGGATCCGTTCTCAGACTTCTCTATGAGGAGCATTGACTCAATTTCTGATGAAATGCTAGAAGTTGGAAATTTTACTGAGAAGGGAAATGGATTGGGAGAAAACAAAGGAATGGGGTGGAGGGGGGGCAGGAAAAGGGAGAGGAGATCCTGTCTTTTTTCCTTATTCTCTCTTCCCCCGATTGAGGAGGCAGATTTACAGCCTTGGTGTTGGGGGGAGGTGAGCATAAGGAAGACAGATCTGCAGTTTTGCCCTCTGAGTGTCTGGGTACTTAGCTTTAACTCCCCCATTAGCATCAATCCCCATCTTGCTGCCCATCCGTCTTCTGACATCAGCTCCTTCCTCTCTGTGTAGGCCAGGCTTTCTGACCCTAAGTGGCTCTTAAAGGGCCAGTCTAGACCCTTCTCTTTCCTTCCTCTCAGTGGGAGGAGGTGGAGGCAGCAAGCTGGAGCCTGTGCATATGTATACTGTGGCTATCCTTGCTGAGGCCAGTGTCACTGAGGGCGGCGGGGGCGGGGGGGGGGCAGGGTGACTTTCCCACTTCTCTGTAGAGCTTCCTTATGTCATGGCCCCTATCTTTGTCTGCTAACTCCCCAAACCAAGAACAAACGCATTGCTGGCCAGGGGTTGAGGACTGGAGAAGGCATGTGGATTCTTAAGCAGATCCTTCTTCCCTCTCTTTTTTACCGGAGGCCCAGGGCCAAGGAGTGTTTTTAATTCTCAGCCAGCAATGGAGAACCGAGGCTCCTAGGAGATACATTGGGCACCAGATTCCTAGCCTCCTTCTCCAAGGATCCAGGCTGCGGGCTCGGCGGGAGATTGCAAATCCCTTCTCTGTGAGGGAGACGTCAAGTCCGAGAAACCTGCTTGTGTTTGCTGGCTCCTCTCCTCAATTCATTCCTCAGCAACTGAACTTAGAGGCGCAGAAAGAGAGCAGACTTCGCCCGGTCCTCTGCAGAAAGGCTGTAACTGCCCTCCAGGGTCTCCAAGAACGAAAGGATGCTCACAAAGTTCTTCCCTGACCTGCCTTCCATCCTTCCTGCTGCAGAACTCTGCAGTCATCGGAGGGGGTTCTCAAGGGCCGTACCTTTCTAACTTTCTTACTGGTTTCTGAAGCCCACTACCCACAGTCCCGGAGCTCCCTCTGGCTCAAGATGAGAGGGAGCCGCTGGTGGGGTCCTTGGGAAAGTGGCCGCGTCCGAAATAGGAGCCCCCACCGAACCCCAGCGGCCTCTTATTTATCACCCTCCAAACCTCACTCTCAAAGAAGCATAAATATTCCTAATTCCTGAAGGCCAAGCCTGAGCTCGTAAATCTAAGCGGGGGTGGGAGTGGGGAGTGGTGGGAGGGGTCCTGAGCAACAAACGCGACAGAGCACCCACGGGCTACGCGCCGCCGGCCTCGGGCCCGCCAGTTTCCCGGCTGTCTCAGCCGGTCACTCGCAGAGCCGCTCCGGAAGCGGCACGGCGGGCACGCGCGGCGAGCACGCGAGGACAAGGCGCGCGGGGGAGGGGCGCGCGGCCTCGTTCCCAGCCGCGCCCCCCCCCCCAGCGCCCACCAGGCTGTAAATCAGGGCCGAGGCCACTGGACCAATGGTATCGCGACTCGTAAATCGGCCTGTCAAGATCAGCCAATGAGACGTGGCGTTAAATCAAGTCCTGTCAGAGCTCGGCCAATGAGAGACTCTGGGCTGACCATAAATCTGTCTGCGAGAGACAGCTAAAGAGAGAGAGTGTGCCTGCGAGCGGGCAGGCGGGGCCGTGGGGGAGGCTCGAAGCGGGGACCGTCGGGAGGGCGCGGGCGCGGGCGCGGGCGCAGGCGGGTGGCGCGGGCTGGGGAAAGACTGCAGTCTGCTGGAGAGACGCCCAACTAGAGAGGGACAAAGAGAGGCCTCGACAGGGCTCGGGCTCGCGCAGGAGGCTGATAAAGATAGTGGTGAGGGAACAGACACTGAGTTCCCGTCCGAACATTCACGCCCCAAGAGAGAATCCTCCAGAAAGCCTCGTTTTTTCGTTTTCTTTCTCCCAACTCAGCCTTTGTTGAAATTAGGAACGGAGATATGTGCAGAGGGGGCCCTGAAGGGCGAGAAAGCAGCTTACTTGGTAAATTTCTGTCCTTTGGTCTTGTGACTCCTATGTCCTCTGAGTCATTTTTCCCCCCAGCAATCGTAGATTAGGAATCCACTCTGATGTCTAACTGCAATCCCTATCTCTGTTCTACACTGAGGAAGTTTTTAAATTGTCTTCAAGGAATGTGGAAAGCGAACCCTTTTACAAGCCTTCAGAGAGTTGTCAACCTTTAGAATCTTGGAAGGACTGAACAGGGAGGACTTTTAGGGTTTTCCTGATCACATGACCTAGCTTCAGCAACACAGCTGTTTTGTAGTGGTTAGTCCTTATTGCTGGCAATAGCTCTGGTTAGACTTTGCCCTCAGACCACAGTTTATCACTTTCTAGCCCTTTGACTAACAAATTAACCTGTTGGTGTTTGTTTTCCCATTTGTAAGAAAGTATAATTGATTGTCATGGGAATTTTATGCCTACATGAAATATCTTTGCAAAATTTAGCACTACACAAAGTGTCTCCTACTCTCAGCTTTCTGCAGATCGTGAAACTTGAAGCCTAGAGTGAGTCTCAAGTTCCTGGACTTGAGTCTCAAGTCACTCAGGCCTTTGGTCAAGCTTCAGCTGCACAGTCGCAGGCTGCACTGAGACCTGGCCTCTCTGAACCCTATTTCTGTAGCCTCAGCTTGCTTTTGTTTGTGGGCTGTGAAGAACATCTAGAAACACAGGCTCTGGATTAGCAAGACAGACTCCTCATCTTCACTGGGGGTGGGGGTGATGAGTGGGGGGGGGATGGAGTTGGAGTGTCTTTCTACTCTTATTTCTGTTCTTCAAGATTTTGTTTCAAACCAGGCATTTGGGGATGGGAAGAGGCCACATGCAGCAGGGCATCTTGTCAACTCAACTCAAACATTCCGTTCTCAGTGGTCCCAGTATCCTGTCCCACCTTAGATAGAGGCTCCACTAGCTGAGCATGGTGACTCATACACAACCCTCCACCCCACCCCCATTTTTGCATCCTGAAGAAGGAAGACCTAGTATTCAAGACCAGCATCAGCTACATAGTGACAGCTTGTTTCAAATGAAATAAAAAGAAAAACAATGGGCTGGTGAGATGGCTCAGTGGTTAAGAGCACTGACTGCTCTTCCAGAGGTCATGAGTTCAAATCCCAGCAACCACATGGTGGCTCACAACCATCTGCAATGAGATCTGATGCCCTCTTGTGGGGTATCTGAAGACAGCTATAGTGTACTTATAATAAATAAATAAATAAATAAAGTTTAAAAAAAAAAAAAAGAAAAACAATGGTTTCAGCAAGAATTACATGCCTGTAAATTTGCATTCTGAGGTCAGAGGCTATAGGACCATGAGCTTCACTCAGCCTGGTTACATGGTAAGACCTATCAAAAAACAAAAAACATCCTCCCCCAGTCTTCATTTTTCTAGCCAAGCTTGGTGTATGTGCGTGTTGGTGCAAATCCTGGGCCTCCACCCCTGGTCAGGGATCTTGCTGGCACTTACAATACTCAACCGGAAGTAAAAAGGGAAGCACAGAGAACCAGCACCACCTGGTGGACATTGTGCTTTCAGGCAGTATTTACAGAATGATGGTGTTTGAGAAGTCAGGGGTGTGCCCTGCGGGGCTTTCTTCACCTGGAGAGGAAAAATGGAAGAAGAGAGCCTCCATGTACAACTGCCACCCACTAAGCTTGGTTTCATTTCCCCGGAGCACAGCCTACACCTTGACTGTCCCCTTGCATGGGGTGCAGTGGGCAGGATTCACTGTAAGGGTATAACCTGTAGCCAGGTTGAATAAACCTTTTGACTTGAATGAGGGATTCTTGCAGTAGTGGTGAGCAGTAAGGGCTGTTTTCTTAAGGAAAAAGGCACACAACCTGTAATCAGGCTGTGGCTATTGTTGCAGGACGATCTTGAATTTGAAGACAAGTTGGGCTACATATGATGATGTCTCAAAGGAAAAATAAAAGGGAGGGAGAAAGCTGATTCTAAGTACCATAAGTTCCTGGAACCTGGAACCCTGTCAGTCACAGGCTGTGTCTATCCCTGGATAGCTGCTCTCTAAACGGCTTTGACACAGGTCACCCCAAATCTCAACCACTTGATTCCAGTTCTGACTCTGGCCTAGATCCTTCTTACTCACGTAACCAATCTTGGAGGTTAAAAACATTCAATATGGAGTTAGGGAGGTAGGCTTCAAAGTGCTTACTATGAAAACATGGGATCTGTGTTTGGATCTCCAATACGTATGTAGAAATTGGTCAAGGCAGTGCATGCCTGTAATCCTAGCATTAGGGAGGTCATGTCAGTAGGGTTACTCACTGGAGCTTGGTGGCCAAATTCCGGAGCTCCAGAAACACTATTGCAAAAACTAAGATGGAAAGAGACCCAGGAAGGACACACACACACACACACAAAGCATGCAGGCACGTGCAGAGTGTAGAGGATGTGATGTTTTTATTAATAATTAACCACATTTCTTGGGTCACACAGGGTTGATACACTGATTCCTGAATGGGAAAGCAGTGTACTTCTACACCACTGAGGTTGTCTGTGAAATGCCCAAGGGCTGAAAGGCTCCTGTCCTGTCTTCTGCAGGCCACTCTGGTTCCCAATGTTTGGCCTGGCCTGATGAGTGGACTACTAACTCTAACGGAACCGACGGAAACTCTGTGGCCCGCGTTTCAGGATGGAGCCATAAGCATGGCGAAACTGGCGGTTCATGGCTGCATAGAGCACAGGGTTGATGCAGCTGTTGAGCCAGGTGAGGTTGGCAGCCACCATGTGCACTACTCGCGGAGCGCGGCCCCTGCCGTCCAGAATGTTGAGCAGCAGGAAGGGGATATAGCTGAGGACGAAGCAAAGGAACACTGCGAAGCACATACGGGTCACCTTCCCGAACTCTGATGGGGCATCCGTGGCTCTGCGCGCTCCTGCAGCTTCCCGGGCCTTATGATGCACTTCTGGAAGGCTTCTCTCTGCGATTTGCTGAACTGCCTTTTTGATGCCCTGGCCCCCCGCTTCTGACGAATCACCTTCCAGGGTCTGCGTGGTCGCAGCACTGACTGGTTCAGATGAAATGCCCTCGCTGGTCCCTCTTGAGGCAAGCCCGCTGTCTAGCTCCTGGAAGTGGCCAGGCATAGCTTCATGTGTCCCAGCTACCTGATGAGAGCTTATGCTGGCCTGCTGCAGCCCGTATTGGTCCAGCGCTCGAGCCGCACGCTTCACTTGCCGGTGGATGAGGCAGTAGAAGACGCCCACGCTGCTGAGGCCAACCACAAAGTAGATGCCCATGAGGATGGTGGTGTAAGGTCGGCCTCGCATGCGGTCAAAGCTGCAGGTGCAGACAACTGGCACCAAGACAAAAACATTCCAGAGGGGGGCAAAGCTGGTCACCCCCACAACCCAGCTGCCCACCAGTGCCAGCACGATCCCCTTGGCACTGAAAACCTGGGGAAAGAGTTTAGGGTGGGCAATGAGGAGGTAGCGGCCTAGAGCAATGAGACAGAGGGTGATAATGGAGACTGAATTGGAAGTAAAGAGGAGGAGTCCGAATATTCTACAGAAGATGGCCCCGGTGCGCCAATGGAGGTGGAGGTATGTGTCCACGGAGAAAGGCTGCAGCAGTGTGCAGTAGAGTAGATCAGCCAGAGTGAGGTTGGCAATGAGCAGGTTGAAACGTGTTCGGAGCTTGGGACGGATGACCAAGGCCAGCAGGGTGAGCACATTGCCCACAGTACCTGTCACAGCCACTACCACGCCCCAGATAACTGCAAAGTATCGATAGCCCAACACAGACTCGTGGTAGCAGGAGAAGTTGGCATCTGAGCGGTTCCACATGACGGAGACTGAAGGGAGAGGAGGAGGAGAGGGAGATGGTATGAGAACTTGCTTCTCCAGTTGCCTCCTTTGAACAGCTGTCCCCTGCTCTGCTCCTAGAACTCAACCTTAATTCTTGGCTGAAAAGCAACCATCATATTGCTTTGTCTCAAAGTTCCCTGTTATCTCCTTAGGTTCTCTCTACCCTTTCCTTTCACATTCTCGGACTTCTTTTCAAAATTCTTATCAAATGTCTCTTCTGGAAATGTGTTAATTTTGTTTCTCCAAACCTCAGAATCCTTCAATATGCATGGGATGCTCCCCATAAACCTGGCAGCTTCCGTCCTAATTACTTCCCAGTTCCTGAAGACCAGCCAAAAGTCCTCTGCTCCTTGATATCTCTCCTCCTTTCCCCCTCCTCTCCTCTCTCCCTCTCCCCATCTCCCCCCCTCCCCCCATCTCTCTCCTGTGTCTTGTTATGTAGCTCAGGCTGGCCTTAACTCACAAAGATTCTCAGACCTCATACATATGCCACTATTCTCCTGACCTCAAATTTTATGATTGTAACTACCTGAGAAATGAGAGGATCTAGAAAGTAAGACCATGCACAACACACACACACACACACACACACACACACACAGTGCTCACCTGAGGTTCCCAGTTCTCACACTTGTCTTCAGTAAACAATATCTAGCTCTCCTAAAGAGCAGGCCCCTTTTGGGGGGCAAACCAGGCTTCCAGCTTTTCTGGGGACAGCCAGGCTTCCAGCTGGACATATAATGCCTCCTACCATGCTAGACAGAAATAAGAAACTCCCTAATTACCCAACCTTAGCCACTTCCTTCCCCACCTCCAGCTGGTCCTACTAATTTTACCGTGGCTAGTAAAGTCCGAGCTTCTCTGTTGAAATTCCCCTGCAACTTACTCCAGAGTTGTCTCACTCTTTCTTCTCTCCTTCCTGAAACCCAAGTGTTATTTCCTTCCTTTCTCTGAGGCAGAACCTCTAAGGTCATTGCTGAGAACTGTTGAACAGCGAGACAGTGTCAGATCCTCTGGACTACTTCTGTTTCCGCCCCCCCCCCGCCCCTATCTCTTGAGATAGGGTCTGATTCATTATCCCAGTCTGTCACGGAACTCACAGAAATTCCCCTGCATCAGCCACTTGAGCACTGTGAGTATAAGCACAAACTATCAAATCTGACTGGGCCACTTCTCAAGAGGTCAAAACCAGAGACCAGGTGCTAGAAGCAATGCTAAGCACCTCCAGAGAGCTTAGACTTGTTTTGCAATAGCACTTCCTTTCTTCTCTTCAAAGACTGGAGATGGTTTACATCAGAGGGTCCCAAATGACACTTCAGCACATCTGAGAAGTGGAGTCAGATAAAAAGGGACTGGCAGGATGGCTCAGACTGAGTTGTATTCCAGGACTTACGTTATAGAAATAAGAATCAATTCCTGCAAGGTGTTCTCTGACTTTCACACAGGTCCTGTGGGACATGGGTACCTATAAACACCCACATAAATAATTTTTTAAAAAAATTGAGGGGCTGGAGATATGGCTTAGCAGTTAAGAGCACTGGCTGCTCTTCCAGAGGTCCCAAGTTCAATTCCCACCACATGGTGGCCCACAGCCATCTGTAATGGAATTTGATGCCCTATTCTGGTGTGTCTGAGAACAGCAACAGTGTACTCACATATATAAGATAAATAAATCTTCAAAAAATAAAAATAAATTGAGGCAGGGTCTTATTATATAGCCTTGGCTGACCTTGAGCTCCCTAAAAAGACCAGGCTGGCCTCAAACTCACAGAGATCCACTTGCCTGTGCATTCCTCAGCTGGAATGAAAGGTGGGAACAGAGGCTAATAGTATATGATCACAGAGGTTGGTCATCATAGTTACTCAAGAGGATTACAGTTCTTAAGATTTGTTAGAGACACATAGTGAGTTCTAGGTCAGCCTTGGTAATTTTGGTGAATGAGAATTTATCTCCAAATAAAAAGTAAATTTGGCTGAGGGTGTAAGGCCCAGCATGCTCAAGGTCCTGGGTTCAATTCCCAGAACTAACTTCTCAGATTCCACTTCTCAGATATGTAAACCAAGTATGCTAGTACACACCTATAATCTCAGCACTCAGAAGATAGAAAGATCGGAAGTTCAAGGTCCTCCTCAGCTATGAAGTAATTTTGAGGCTGGCCTAGACCATAGAAGACTTTGTCTTTAAATAAATTGATTTACCCTGGCAGAGTAGTCCATGCCTTTAATCCCAGCAGTCAAGAGCCAGAGGCAGGTGGATCTCTGAGTTCAAGGATAGCCTGTTCTAGGTAGTGAGTTCCAGGATGGTCAAGGCTAAACAGAGAAACCCTGTCTCACAAAGCCGGACCAAAATAAAATCACAGAAGCTAAATTGATAGCCAGACTGTTGACTCCTGCTTACAGTGCCAGCTCTTAGGAGTCAGAAGCATTTTGAGGCCAGGCTGGGAACAAAGTGAGACTTTGTTTAAAAAACAAACAAACAAACAAACAAACAAACACAAACAAACAGATGACCCCTTGTCTTGTGGTTGGTTGGTGGGGCTGCTAAACAAGAGACTGAAGGACTATGATGTACCCAGGATTCATTCCCCAGCACCAAAAAGAAAGATAAGGAACATGGGAGGAAGAACAAGCTTAGGGAGAGGAGGAAATGATATATTCTATTTTGAAACATCAAGTTTGCAGCATATCAGTTTCCCAGCCTCTCCAACTCGTTTCTTCTAGTCCCTCTGTGCTATCCTCCCCACACCAGGCCAGCCACTGTTCTCCACCTATACCATTTTTTTATGTTTAGTTATTTATTTTGTGTGTGTATGTCAGGGGAGTGGGGGATGTACATGCCACAGTGCAGATGGATGAATAACTTGAGGGAGCTCTAAGGGGCTCTAAGGATCAAGGACTAAGGCTTGGAAGGAAGCACCCTTACTTACTAAGTTCCCCATTCCTTCATTCCTTTCTCTAAAGGAAAGTCCATGCCTTTAATCCCAGCACTCAGAGTATGGGTGTTTTGTTTGCATTTATGTCTCTGCATCATGTGCATGCCTGGTGTCTAGGGACACCAGAAGAGGGCTTCAGGTATCCTGGGACTGGAATTACTTAATCACTCATTGGGTGCTGGGAATTGAATCTGGATCCTCTGAAAGAGCAGCCAGTGCTTTTTTTTTTTTTTCAACTAAAACCCCCACTAGCTGGGGCTCCACTTTAGTTGATAAACCTAGGGGCCCCTATTTCTCTCTCCTTCCTCTTTCAATCAACATCCTACCTTCCCTGCTTCTGTCTTCAGCAAGACTGGGAAGTGAGATGTGAAAAAGATGACCAATCATGGGACCAATGAAGACTGGTTTGTGTCTGAGGTTTTACTTTTTTTTTTTCTTGCCTATTGCCCAGTAGAGCTAGATGGCATGGGGTGGAGGGCTGTGTTACTCACAGTTCTTGAGACTATGTAGTTGGGCTGGATTCTGGGGGCACCTTCCAGCCACAGGCCATCTGGGACCTGATGAGAGAGTATTGTATGTAGCAGATCTACAGATGGCACAGCCTTGGTGGTCTTGGATATAGGTCTCAAAGGATTCTTTAAAAAACTCAAGCCTGCTTGTCGGATTTTCAGATTAGGAAACTGAGGCTCATACAGGACAATAACTGATCAAGAATTAGTATATGAGGCCCATCCCTCCCTCCCCTGCCTGTCTTGTTGGCGTGGGTTCCCAACAGAGTCACAGAAGTCTCGGTTCCTTCCTTCGTCTGGGTTTAGATCCCCCTCACTAGAATTGAAAGAAATACATTATCGAACGAGAGACTCCTTTTATGCGTCCTTAGCGCCGCCTAGTGGAGTTCTAGCGAATTCTCAACAGTTTAAACTGTAGTCTCCGACACGATTTCTTTCTAGCCAAGTTTACACCAGCTAGACAGGGCCTGGAGTTTCTGCTGGCTTTACAAAGCCTCTTCCTAATCTCATTTTCCTCCTTAGGTGTCGGACTTCCTCACCATAAGACACATCTTCCGAGAAAATCGCTACCGAAACAGCAAACAAAGAGTCTGAGTCCTGGGCGGGAGGGCAGAACAAATCCAGACTTTATTGTCAAGGAGAGAGAAAGAGGGAGGGGGTTGCTACATTGTCAAGCAGAAAGAGTCCATGGGGAGGGGAGGGCCAGTGGGGACCGGTCCCCATCCCCGGTCGGCGGCTGGAAGGGCTGACCACACGGAAACCACAGAAGGGACAGGTTGGGGGTCACGCCCCCGCCCGAGTTGTGCAGTGGAGGTGTCACGGGAGGGGGCAGCCATGAGGTCTAGGAACTGGAATGAGGAGGCTACAGACGGCAGATCCTGCGGAAAGGGACGGGCCGGGGCGGGGGCGAGGCTTCTATTGCTTTTTGCTCACAGTTTTGCGGAAGGCGAGGCGGGGGTGGGCTTGGACTGGACACCCCTTGCCCCCCTTGGTACCCCTTGGGCGATGGGTGCTGGTGAAAAGAATGGAACCCGGACCGGGGAGGAAGAAGGCGAGGGAAGGGTCTATGAGGGCATCTCCTTGGTCCCACCCAAGTGCCTGAGATACCCCCAAGTGCTGCCCCCTGTGATGGGCCCGACTGGACCTGGGGCTGGGGCATGGTGCGGGGCGGGCACAGTGAGGTTGCAGGCGGTAAAACCAAAGTGCTTACGAGGGACCCAGGATCCCGCCTGTTCCCCTCCTCCTGCGGAGGACGGGGTTGTTCACGGAAGCGCTTTAGTTTGGGGTAGGGGAGCCGGAGTCCCAGAGTCCGCTTATTGCCAAGAAAATCCATGTTCTCCCCCCGGGCCCCGACCATGGCTTGTGAACCCCGTTTTGTGCTAGGTTTGGAGGGGAAGGGTTGGATGGACATGGCTTTTGGGAGGGGGTGTCTCCGAGGGGGCTCGGGGGTGAGACGGCCCCCCTCTTTTCTAGGGGAGAGGGAAGGGCAGGGGGCGGGGTTCCCTGAGATCTGGGGTGTTCCCCCCCTTCTGAAGCCCCCCTCCCCCGCTACCCCTCCCCTTTCCTGGAACCCCGTACCTCGGGGTGGGGGGAAGGAGAGACCATTCAGGGAGCGCCGGGAGGAGGGGCGGGCTGGGAGCCCGGAGACCTGGGTCCCGGCTGGAGGTGGGGGATTCAATGGGAGGGGTTCAGGGTTGAGGTCAGTAGGGGGAGAAGAGGATGGGTCCGTGCGCAGTTCGGATGGGTCCTGGGGCAGGGTGGAGTAGAGGGTGTGTGATCGGTGGTCCCTGCAGAAGAGGTGCAGCTGGAGCTGGGCGCAGGGACAGCGGAGAGCCTGCTGCAGCGGCCATCACCGCAGCCACCGCTAGGGGGCTGGGGAGCAGGCCACCGGCCAGGGACTTGGGCAGCTCCTTCGAGAAAGTCAGCGTGCCCTGCAGCAGGCAGAAAGATGGGGACAGAGGTCGGGCCAGTAGTCCAACAAGCCCAACCTCTGCCGGCTTGCCCAGATCCCTTTCAAGCTTTCCTGGGTCCTCCCATAGCCCATTTCCCCAGCATCCAGGCCTCACCGCCAGCTCTGCAGCGCCCCTAGGCTTCTTGTGCCGGCTCAGTAGAGGGTTGGGCTTCCCAGCCACGCCATCTCGGTGCCTCCTGCTGGAGATGTGCTGTGGTGCAGTGGGTAGTGGGCTGTGAGCTTTCAGTAAAGAGTAATCCCCAGAGGCAGGGCCATTGCTAAGCACTGGGCCATGCTTCCTTCTGAGTGGTCCTTACCCAAGTTCCCTTCCTTTCAGTGGGTCAAACTATTCAGATACCCTGGGATGGATGTAGGACATACCTGTTTCAGCTGGACCTCCGAATTGACCTTGACATTGCAGATCTCACAGTGGAAGGTTCGGTCCTGGGCAGGAGCCTCTGGTTCCCCAGGAGTGGGAGGCCCCAACCGAGGGTAAGCTTTGATGGGTCCCAGCCCACTTCGGGCCTCCAAAATTGTCTTGTGCTTAGTACCTGGCCCACAGAGATAGGAGGTGAGGGCATTTGAAAAATTCTACAGGCCTACCAGGCCTCAAATGCCCACCTTCCCAGTTATAATGTGTAAAGGAAGGAGACAAGTGTGGAATTTATTTAAAGTCCTATGGGTCCCTTCTAGTTCAAATGGGTCTGGGGAAGTGTGAAGGTGAATTAGGAAGCAAGAGGCTAAGGAATAGGGGAGATGTCTGGGAAAGGAGACACACTGGTAGGTCTTAGAGGATCTTCAGCAATGCTGGAAGGCAGGGGTGTTAGGACACAGAGTGGGGGTGAGAGTGAGCTGAGGACAGGAGACTGCTTGGGAGTAGAGGACCCATACCTTTGTTATGTGCCTCAAGCTGGGACAGGGAGTTCACAGCCACCTTGCACAGTGCACAGTAGAGCAGACGCTTAGCCTTCTCTTCTTCTTCCTTGCTACCCCCAGGCAGGGAAGCTGGGACTGAAGTTCCCCCTTCACCCTTGGTTACACCCTGTCCAGACTCTGGAACACTGGGAGGGGATGGGGAGCCAGGCTGTTTCTCTGGGGATCCTGGGGCTGGACCCAGGCCATTCTCCATGGAAACTGTTGTGGAAGAAACATGGGGTCATCCCAAATGGCTCTTCATGTGGAGGCCCACCCCCACTTCCTTGAGGGTAAGGGCCCAGGAGTCAGTCCCCACCCTGTTACAACACACATGTTCTCATGTCCTGGGCCACAGCCAAATTCTTTGCAGCTGCCACTGGCTGGGTGTCCGATTGTAATGCCTGGCTCACTCCCACCAGGGGTAAAGGCAGACACCCAGGATTTGTCCCATCATAACCTGGGGGCCCAACCTGGGCTTCCTGCCAGGATCACCCCTTCCCAAAGTCTTGCCTGACCCTCAGGGAGGTACACCACAGGGCTACGGAAAGGTGCAGAATGAGGTGGAGGGAAAGTCAGGAGAGGCAGATGTAAGCATAGCAGAGGGAAACAGAAACAAGAACCAAAGAGGGAAGAAGCAGGGATCCAGGCTGCTCTATAATTCATGGTTCGATTAAAGATGCACAGGCCCCAGGCCTCTGCACCAGGCTCTTGCTTCTACAGGGGAAACTCTAGTACTCCCACTCTTGCTCCAACAGATGATCCAGTTTCCGGGTCATGGGGAGGGTTGTGGTGGGAGCAAGAGAAGGTGGAAGAATTCTTAACCCCTGCGGGTACATATGCTTGTCTATCCTATGATCCCGCCTTTGTGTCTCCTACTCATTCAACGACATCTTCCAACTTCATCTCAAACCAGACAGTACATCCTCATC
This sequence comes from Grammomys surdaster, assembly GCF_004785775.1. Taxonomy (NCBI): domain Eukaryota; kingdom Metazoa; phylum Chordata; class Mammalia; order Rodentia; family Muridae; genus Grammomys; species Grammomys surdaster. Next base: position 1,605,287 of record NW_021604793.1, read on the forward strand.
AAACTGGACAGGATGCTTGTGAAAGCAGTGTGGGTACACGTATCTACCTCGTGTCCTCAGAAAGTGTGCAGGGAGTACATGAAGTGATGTGTATAAAGCACCTATAACAATAGTAGCTAAGGAATGTTAACTGTCACCACCACCAACTCTTCCCGTCCTTGTTTTATTCAAGTGCTAATAAACTGAACCAAGACTCAGAATCAGACAGAGGACAATTAGAACTCAGGCCTGGCCCCCCGATCTTGGAATGTTAGAGGGTGGTTCTGGGTGTCTGTTTACCTCTGTGTGTGTGTGTGTGTGTGTGTGTGTGTGTGTGTGTGTGTGTGTGTAGTCACAGCGAGGACATGGATCCCAAGCTGGTGATATAGAGACTTGTTTCTCATTATTTTTAGGGTGGGGCAAATGAGGACCAGGGGAATGTTAGGTTTCTCTGGAGTTGGCCATGACTGATATCTGATGTGGTAATCCCAGGGTGGGGGTGGCTGATATCCTTCTGTCTCCATATCCTCTCAGTCCCAGTTCCTTGGAACTAGAGTTGAGGACAGCCATCAGCCATGAGGGGAGAGGAACTGCAGAACTGCTTTCTGTAAAGCGGAAAAAGAAAAAGATTTTTTTCTTTAAAGAGTTTCTCTTTCTTAACTTGGCTCTAAGAAGTCCACAGGTCCATCCAAGATCATTTAGGGAATCTCCAGGGCACTTGGCCCTCAGCCTCCAGGGAAGCCTGGCTAGCACAGAGGGGCTTCATCTGGATCAGATGAATGTCTTTCTGCTCCTGGGGATGCTTGCCAGGCGGCCCCACCCTAGCCCCTTGCTGAGTCACTGGGCAGTGGAGAGGACAGACAGTAGGGACTCTGTTGAGAAGAGCTAAGACAGGGGTGGGTAGGGTGACAGGATGGAATTTTGACATCACTATGCCTGGCTCCAGGACTCACCTTGGGCGTTAGTGGGAATGGGGACTAAGGAAGGAGGAGAGGATCAGAGTGGGGAGTTCTGGGGATTGGGAAAGAAAGACAGAGATCCGTTGACACACCTGGACGAGGGGCTACACCATCCCCACTTGGAGGGGTGCTGCCTGCTGGAGCTGGATCTCCTGATTCCCGGACACTAGGCTCCCTGCCTCGGGTTTTGGCAGCTTCGATGCCTTTGACTCTTCGGGCATGGCGATTACCCTTGTAGTGCGCCTCAGCCTGGCTCTTCAAGGATGGAGGAAGAACATGGAGTCTGAGATCACCTTTCATCTACTACACCCCACAGAGCTCCTTCAGGTCTCAAGGTGGCCTCAGCAGGCTGCAGTGTGCTCAGCCTTTACCTCTGCTGTGTAGAGCTCATGTTGACACGCCTGGTTATTGCTGTGGCTCAGATGGGCTTCTTAAGCTTTAGTCCCTGGGAATCTGGACCCTGGCCTAGTCTAGTCTGTACTCTACCACCACACCCAGGACCTGGATGATGACTCAGGCCCCCCACCTAGTCCTGAGTAGAGGGAGGGGACCTTCAAGCCTGCAAGAGAATGCTGAGCTGGGGGAGGTAGAACACAAAACTAGTTGGCATCTCAGATCCCAGGTGCCTGAGTTCCTCCTCTTCTGCTCAGGATCCTGCTCTGCTGTTTTACTAGCTGTGTCCTGATACTTCCTTCTAGGCCTCATTTTCCCTGGAGCCTCTGTCTGTGGACACCCTGGAGGACCCTGGACTCAAGCCCAGCTCTGGAGACAGGAGACAGCAGCAGAGACAGCTGTCAAAACACAGAAACTTTATAGGGGAGGGAAAGGGAGGCAAAAAAGGGGGTGAGCTGTCTGTTATTGGCTTTCTATTCTTCCAATCTTGTTCCCTCTAACAGCAAGTGGAGTCAGGGTTGGAAGAGAGGATGCCTGGAGTCTAAGCAATGAGGCCTGACACTAGTTTGGTTCTGGCTCCATCCACCTACTGCCTGCCCATACTCTCCTCTCCCATTTGTGCCACCACTAAGAATGCATAATATTAGAGTCACAAGGTCACCTAAACAGGGGTAGAAATGAAGGTGTGGATGGGCTGGGAAACAAGATTGTCAGGAGTAGTGGTGTACAGGGCCCTGCTGTATAGGAGGCCTGTGCATGTGTATACATGTGCTGGGTAGAAAAAACAGAACGTGTTTTCCCTGCTCAGCAGAATAAGGCTCTGCTGTTTTTCTCTTAAAGCTTTTAGAGCCTGCACCCCTACAAAATCCGGACCTAAACAGAAATCCCAATGGAGCTTTAGAGGGAGGAAATCTGAGAGGCTTCTCCTCATGAGGAAAGTCCTAGACTTTCAATGTGATTCGGAGGGAGGTAAGAAAGGGGTAGGGAGAGGAGGAATGTGGGAAGTTGGGGTGAAGAAGAAAAGGCAGCTCAGCAGTTACCAAAGGAGAACTGGGTTCTGTAGAGAGCCTGTGAGATCAAACTTAGCACCCACAGATGGAAGGTTAGAGACCATATACCTTCCTTGACTCCTAGATTTCCAGGCACTCTGAGGAGGGAATGCTTCAACCCCAAAGGAGAGAAGGGCCAGCCTTAGAGGATTTGTCTACTTCCTGCCAGAACACACAGCAATATCCAAGCCTGTCGGCACAGGCTACTTATAAGGCTGAGGATTGAAAAGTACTGTCCAGGCTACAAGGGAGAGGCCAGCTTGGGAAATTTCTGAAGCCATGCCTCAAAATAAAAAATAAAAAAAGGAGCTGAAAGCTGGGCTGGGTGTCATACTGCATGCAGGTGAGTTCCTGGACAGCCAGGGCTATGTAGAGAGACCCTGTCTCAAAAAAGGCGAAGGAAAGGAAACGTCATGGTGGCACATGTCTTTAATCCCAGTACCCCAGTACTCAGGAGGCAGAGGCAGGCAAATCCCTCAATGTGAGGCCATCTTGGTCTATAGACTGAGTTCCAAGACAGCCAGGACTGTACAAAGGAACCTTGCATCAAACAAACAAACAAAAACGGCAAACAAAAGGCATAGCATACACTAGTCTCTAACCAGCTTTCCACTGACTCCTGCCATTTTCCTCCCAGGGCTACCCTTAGTCACTGCCCCTCACTCGAAGCCACCAGCGCTTGACCTCCCTCAAGGACTCACGGCTTTCCCACCCTATTGCCAGAAGGAAGTGGATGGGCTTCTTACCTGAGAATTGAAGCGGATTTGACAGACATTACAGGAAATGACTGGACGCTTGGTCTTGAGCAAGGGTCCTCCAAATGTGTGGGAGAGCACAGCCTTCTGTACAGGGTCCATCTGTGGACGTTGGCTAGGGTGAGCTAGGAACCCCTGCACAAGCTCATCTACCACCTCCATTTTCCCCCACCAGCTGAGGTGAACCAAGGTTCTTAAGACCTGCCCCAGGCCTCAAAGGTGCCTAAGGTCACTGAGCCTGTTTTCTGGTTCTCTCCAGCCCAATTTTCATAGTCCTGGAAGGGACCCGATAGACACACTGGACCCAACAATCCCATTTCATAGGAAGTGGAAGTGGTCTGTCCAAGGCCACATCATGAATTAACAGCAGAGCTGCAAGTTGAACCTAGACTCTTATTCTGATTTACCATACACCATGAAGGTTCAACTCTTGTCTGTTTCCTTGGCCTACCTTTTGCCGTGAGGCAAATCTGTCAAAAGCCACTGATAGGCAGTCCCAACACATCAGAGAGAGGTTCTAGGGCTCCTAAATCCTTCTGGCCCTACTCTGGGGTACAACTGTCTGCCAAGTGCAGCTTTTGGTTCCAGGAGACATATTTTCCCAGTTTTACTTCCCTGGGCCCTACCTCATCCTAACACATTTAGGTTCTGGATCGCTGTAAGTCAGTAGCTTCTAACAGGAAACAGGAACTTGGGAGAGAATTGGTGGTTCTATTGAAGAATGGGCAAGAGAAGAATGGGAATAACTGATATGGTCTGAGGGAGCCCAGGACCTTCTGAACCTTCTCTCCACTGTCAGCATAAGCAGGGCTTCAGGGCAGAGCTGTTGGAGGGATTGGGAACCTTCTCTGCTCCACCCTGGGCCAGAAGATGTCTTTGCAGTCTCCTGCCAGAAGTTCACATGAGCAGAGAAAAGGACAGGATTGTCTCTGAGGCCTTCTGATAATCAAGGGATACAGCTAAAGAGCCAAAGGCACAGAAACAGCTACTCTGAGCAGTTCTGCCCCCTCTCCCCCTGGTGGCCAGGGAGGGGAGAGCCTGGAATGCAGCCAGGGTCACACAGACTAAGTATAGTTGGGATGTCTTAGAACTCAGGACTGAAAGCTTATCTTCTAAGGGGGAGAGGGTTAAGACATGTTTGCTGGTGACTGAGGGGTCCCTAGCAATTCACTTAAATCTCTCTCTATGCTCAGGTCTTAGGGTTTTCCATGAGACAATATGAGGGATACAACAAGAATCTTCTCCCTTAGCCGGGCTGTGGTGGCTTACGCCTTTAATCCCAGCACTTGGGAGGCAGAGACAGGCGGATTTCTGAGTTCGAGGCCAGCCTGGTCTACAGAGTGAGTTCCAGGACAGCCCGGGCTACACAGAGAAACCCTGTCTCCAAAAACCAACAAAAAAAAAAAAAAAAAAAAAAAATCTTCTCCCTGCTTCCCACAGGAGTCTCTCCAGCTGATTGAAGTTACTATCAAGAATGGGGCTTCAGGGTCTCAGTGAACTGAGTGCTGGCTTATGTCTGTTCCATTTTGGTAGTAGTGGATGTTGGAGCCATGACTGAGTTATGATAACCTGTGTGACAAGTGTCAGTCTCTTAGCCTGCCCTTGGCCAGAAGCAGCCCCTCTTAGTGGCTGTCTTTACCTCCCACAAACTTCTTGAAAGCCCCAATCACATACAGGGAAAAGTCAAAGTAGCAGAGAGAGAGAGAGAGAGAGAAAGAGAGAGAGAGAGGGGGAGAGAGAGAAAGGGAGAGACAGAGACAGAGAAAGGGAGAGAGAAAGGAAGGAATGTGTGTGTGTGTATGTGTGTGCACCCATGAGCATTAGACAGCCTTCCATCAGTGCGTGAAAGGGTGACGTGAGAATGAGTGCCACATACTGTGTGTATCATTTGAAGATCAACATTTCTTCATTGGGGGCTTTGCTGACACTGCAGATAGTCAGGTTGTGTAATCTTCAGCTGTGTGTTTATCTGTACAAATGTATGATATGTTTGGCAGAAAGAAAGTTAGAGACAGGCTTTAATGAGAGAGGGGAGACAGATTGCTGCTCTCAGCTTCTAGTCTCCAGGCCTCAGTCCTTCTTTTTTCAGAGACATTCCCTCACCTAATTCTGCCCCAGGGTTCTAGTGAGCCCTGGGCTTCCTCATACACTGGGTGGGGAATGGGAATTCCGCCCAAACAGAAACCTAATCTGGGCCAGGAAACCTAAGTCGTATAAAAACAGAAGGGAGAGAATAGGATGATGGAGAGGAGAAAGCAGTCTCCTGGTTCTGTCTGTATCATCACTCCAGCCAGTTCCCAGAAAGGCCTAAGGCCAAGAATCCCAAGGATGACTTGTGGACTGATGATCCCAGTCTCCATCCCCTAAAAGTCTAGGTTCCACCCAGATCCCTCTTCAGGAGTGAGCAGTTTGGGGAATGGAACAAGAAATGGAGGGAGCCAAGCCAGCCTACCCCACTCTTTCTTCCAGGGACTGAGGAGACAGCTGGTTGAAGGTGAGGGCTCAGGGCCCCAATCCCCAAGTAGGTGGAATGTGAGCCACTGAGGTGCTCCTCTAAACCAAGGTCAGGAGGCCCCGGTGACCTAGATGAAGGCTCCCTAGGGAAGGGTGGAGGCTTCCAAAGACCCATTTCATTCTAGAGACCCTTCCCTCAGGAACTGGCCTAGACACACCCTGGCAAACTCTCCAAAGCAGACCCCTCCCACCTGCCCTCCAACAGTGGTGAAGGGGAAAGGCTCCCTGAAACTGGGCGAAACGAATCAGGCAAGGAGGGAAGGGCAAGGAAGAGGGAAACCAGATCAGGAGCAGGAGGGGGCCTGCTATGATTAGGTTTCCTCTCGCTGCCCTTTATCGGATGGAACCCACTGCCCCTTGTTCAACAACCCACTTCCCTACCCCACCCACCCCACAAAAAAAGGCGACAAGAGAAAGGGGTGGAATGGCAGGGATGGAAAGACCTGAGGAGCAGACAGGACTGACAAGGGGAAGAGGGAGCTGAGGGTGTCCAAAGAGCAGGTCGGGCGAGTTGGTGGGGAAGGGTTGCTGGGAAGCGGGCAAGGCAGAAGAGAGGTCTGGGCAGCACGGTGATATAAAGGTAGGTGTAGGACCGATGGCAAGTCTGTGATTTGGGGGATTCCAAGGACCTGGGAAGCAGAGGCTAGCGTATCCAACAAGGTGGCAGTAGTTGGGGGCGCCAGTTGGGCTCCAGAGATCGGTGAGGGCCGCGCCGCGTGGGGGATGGGCGACGGTCGAGGACTGGGCGAGAGGAGAGGTGGCCGGCCCCGCAGGGCGGGCGGGGATGGGGTGGGGGGGCGCTGCGGCAGCCGCGGAGGCGGGGAGGGAGGGGCTGGGTGGCTTACCCTGCGGGGCCCTGGTGGCAGCGGCTCCATGGCCCGGGGCGGCAGACCCAGGCGGGGGCCGAGCCTGGCCGGCCGGGCGGGCCGGAGACGCGGCGCTCGTTGCCCGGGCGGCTCGGGGCTGTGAGGCCCGGCTGGTTGGGAGGAAGGGAGGCGGCGCCGGTCGGTCCGGAGCCCGCCCTGGAGGCGGGGCTGAGGGCGGTCCGGGAACGGGGGCGGGGACAGGGCACAGGAGAGGGAGGCCGGGGGGCTCCGGCGGAGAAAGCTAGGGACCGCGACCAGACACTGCTTCCAGGAAAGGCCTTGTTCCGGCCCGGGGCCTCTCAGCCAAGCGGCAGGGGCATTGACCTGATGACCTCGGCTACCAGCACTTGGGTTCCTTCCTGGGTCCAGTGACCGCACCAGTCCTATGCGTGACCGTGTTCGTCTAGCTCAGACATTGTCCTTTCTTTCACCCCTTCCACCCTGCTCCGTGCCTCTCTGCTGACAGCTTTTCCTATACAACGCTTCCCCAGCTTCTCTGTACACAACCCCTGTGCCCCTGCTTTTAACAAGTCACTTCGCTCACGTGGGTGGGAAACCAAGCCCGGGTACCGAAGATTCTGGGCGACTTCTCTGGTCAGTGGAGCCGAGGGCTGCCTGAGCAGAAGCGACCTCAAAGTGGTGGACGTTGCCGCTTAACCTCTTTTTACCTCCTCTTATGTGTTCTACACCTGCTCCAGAACCAGGTTCCCAGAGATACGCTTCGTGCACTTACTGCCCTCTGGTGGTCAAGTGGGGCAGTACTGAGAAGGCCAAAGACTTCCCCATGGCTAGGACACTTCATTTTGGGTCTCAGAGCGACCATCCTAGCCCAGGGCAGCGACCAGAGAGATAAGTGAAGCTGGATACTGGTTTGAGAAAAGTCATCTTTGGGAGACAGTGATGGATGTCCAAGAGTAAAGTCAAACAGTGGACCGAACGTGGAAAGAATGAGGAAAGATAATAATGCAAACGTCGGAGGGGCAGCAACTGTTCATGTAGGAGAGAAGAAGAGAGATACTAACCCACAGGGAGAGACTGCCATAATTCCACTGCTACCACTTACTGTCGATTGAGCCCTTGGAATGTGCCAGCTCTGCACCGGGCTCTTTGCTTGGATTATCTAATTTAATCATCACAACTGCGACTTGAAGTAAGAACTATTATTATCTTTACTTTATAGATGAAGGAACTGGGGTTTAGAGAGGTTAGATGATTTGCTCAAGGTCATAAGCTAGTAAGTTACTGGACTGGGATTTGAATTTAAACCTGAGCAGCCTGACTCCAAAGCCATGGACTTAGCAGCTGCACAGGCCTTCTGAAGGCGGGTGTGCAGTGTTTCTGCAGTCCTCATTGCTCTGCAGAATCTGAACTGTCATGCAACCAGATACTCTCTCTTGCCCTCTCCACCTCTACAGAGCAGACTTACCTCCCTAACCTCTCCAGCTGCTCATTCTGTTTCTTTGGCCAGAGCCTCCTCCTGTTCCCACTACCCAATTCAGCTTAAATTTTCCAAGGCCACAGCGATGGTCATCCAACCTTCCTCTTCCTCCTTTCCCTTAAATAACAGTGATCAGGTGGCAAAACTCTGAACACTAACTCGGTGCTAGGCATTATGGTTTTGTAATACAATCCACATGGCCTTGTGAATTTGTACTATTACTGCCCCTCCCACCATGTTTGTTTGTTGGACAGTCTTACTATGTAGCCCAGTCTGTCCTTGAACTTGTGATCTTCCTGCCTCAGCCTTTCAGGTGCTGTGGATTACAAGCATGTGCTACCAGGGCTGATCAATATCTATTTTACAGTTGGTAAATTTAAGGTTTGGGATGCTTAAATGATTTGCCTAAGTTTATAAAGCAAGGAGTTTGCAGCATCAGTTCATATCCTAGAAGTCATATGCTAACAGTGATGCTGTTTGCCACCCTGCTGCACTCCCAGGTCTATTGATAGTCACAGCTTTATCCCTATAATTTATTTACTCACTCCTTCTCGGGTATTGGGGCTTGAACCCATGGTCTCACACATATCAGTACTCTACCACTGAGCTGTATCCCCAGGCTTTACTCTTTGTCAGTGACAAAGTTTTACTTTAGTTCAGGCTGACCTGGAACTCACCATGTAGCCCAGGCTGGCTAGAAATTCATGGAGATCCTCTTGCCTCAGCATTCTGAATGCTGAACCACCACACCTGGCTCCAAACATATTTTGAGGCACTCTTTATCTTGCACTTAAAAAGGGTGTGTGTGTGTGTGTGTGTGTGTGTGTGTGTGTGTAGAGGGCTCACTGGGTAAACACCAGTTTCTTAGTCTGATGATCTAAGTTCAATTCCCAGAACCTATGCAATAGAAGGAAGAAAACTCAGTGGACAGGAGGGGACCAATTCTCACAAGCTTTTCTCTGACTCACACATGCATGCTGTGGTATGTATGTACACATTTCCACCCCCACCCTCACAATAAATAAATAAAATATACAGCTGGTATGATGGTGCATGCTTTTACCAGTACTCATGAGGGAAAGGCAAATGGGTCTCTGAGTGTTTGAGGCCAGCTTGGTCTACAGAGTGAGTTATAGCCCATTTAGGTCTATATAGAAAGACCTGTCTAAGGCAGAGGCAGGCAGATTTCTGAGTTCGAGGCCAGCCTGGTCTACAGAGTGAGTTCCAGGACAGCCAGAGCTAAACAGAGAAACCCTGTCTCGAAAAACCAAAACCAAAACCAAAAAAAAGAAAAGAAAAAAAAAGACCTGTCTAGATAAATAGATGGATGGATGGATAGATGGATAGACAGATGGACAGAAGTAATAAAAAGAAGAAAGCTTGGTGGTGTAGTAGTTCATGCCTGGAATCTCAGCACTCAGAAGCCTGAAGTATAATTATTTTTGTGAATTGGAGGTCAGCCTGGGCAACATAGTAAAAACTTGCTCCCCAAAACAAAAAACAAACAAACAAACAAACAAAGAAACCCCATAGTCTGGACAGGGTGATTCAAATTACTTGAGAGGCAGAGACAAGAGTATCTCCACAAATTTGAGGTTAGCCTTATCTACAATTCTAAGTTCCAGGCTAGCCACTAGCCAGGACTACATAGTGAGACACTCTCAAAAATCCAAAAATAGCTGGGCAGTGGTGTGATTAAAGGTGGATCTCTTTGAGTTCCAGGACAGCCAGGGCTACACAGAGAAACCTTGTCCCCTCAGCCCCCTAAAAAGGTAAAAAATGAAAGTGTGGCCAGTGAGACAGCTTAGATGGCTTGAGCACTTGTTACCCAAGTCTGAAGACCTGAGTTCATTCCATGGAACCCACCATGGGAGGAGAGAACCAATCTTCCAGGAGCTGTCCCCTGGCCTCCATCCACATGCTGTAGTATGTATATGTACATATACATGATACTAATATACCTTAAAAACCAAAATGACAAAATAAGCTTGATAAAACAAAAGTATTTAAAATATAAAAGGGTATGAAGTTGACCCTCTGTGTTCTGAACTCTTTACTATTTTTTTATTTCTCGTATTTAGTGGGTGTGTGTCTGTAGACCTCTTGTGTACACATTCATGCCACAGTGTGCTTGTGAGAGTCAGAGGACAACCTGTAAGAATCAGTTCTCTTCATGTAGGTCCGAGAGATTAAACCCACATCCTCATACTTGGCAGCAAGCACCTTCATCCATGGGCCATCTAGCCACCCCAGACTTTTATTCTCTTGTCATTATTCCCTAAACAATACATCTGTAATGGATACTATAAATGACCAGAAGCAATTCAAAGTATAGCAGATGTGTAGGTTATTTGTAAATATTGGGTCACTTTATACAAGAGACTTTACCATTCACAGGCTCGTCGTTCATGGGGTTCTGGATTCAGTGCTCATGAATGACAAGAGATGATAATATAATAAAAAGTGCATCTTGGTCAGGAGAGGTGGCTCAGCAGAGGAAAGCACTTGCCAGCAGGCCTAACAACCTGAATTTGGTCCCTGTATGAAAGATGGCAAGAGGGAATCAACTCCTAATCTCTCTTCTAACCTCCACACTTGTACCTGCACTCACATACACAAATAAAATAATAGATATTATCGATAAAATATTTTTAAATGAATGATTATTTTCATCTGCATGTGTGTCTGTCTGTATATTATGTATGTGCCTGATGTCCCTGGAGGTCAGAAGAGGGTATCAAATTCCCTAGAACTGGAGTTATAAATGGTTATGAGCTGGGAACCACATGGGTCCTCTACAAGATCAATAAGTGCTCTTAACCACTAAGCCACCTCTCCATCCCTGAATAACTAAATTAAAAAAAAACAAAACCAAAAAAACTGCCTCAGAGCCAGGTGAGGTGGCACATGCCTTTAATCTCAGCTCTAGGGACCCAGAGGTGGGTGGATCTCTGTGAATTCTAGAGTAGCCTACTCTATGTGGCGAGTTCCAGGTCAGTCAGGGATACAAAGTCAGACCTTGTCTTAAACAAACAGAAACAGCAAAACAAAGCAAAAAACAACCCTACCACTCAGGCCATAGAGACGGTTCAGCAGTTAAGAGTATGTGCTAGCTGGGCGGTGGTGGTGCACACCTTTAATCCCAGCACTTGGGAGGCAGAGGCAGGCGGATTTCTGAGTTCAAGGCCAGCCTGGTCTACAGATTGAGTTACAGGACAGCCCGGACTATAAAGAGAAACCCTGTCTCGAAAAACAACAAAAAAAAAGAGTATGTGCTGCTCTTCTAGAGGACCTGAGGTCTTATCATAGTACCTACGTCGAGTGGCTCACAACAGCTTATAATTTCAGTTCCAAGAGTGTCTAATGCGTCTGCATTCCTGAGGCACCTGCACTTAACTGTACATGCTTACACATGTATTTTCAAATAATAAAAACCAATCTTAAAACATGTTTCTGTCCCTAACTGTAATTTCTCCTTCTTCCACAGGGTGGCATCATTTGTAATTTCTTGGGTGTCCATCCTGTTGACATTCCAGCACTCACATATAATCATCCTTCCTCTTTTAGGTTTGTAAACACTACCTGGTATTTTACACCTCACTCTTTTTTTTTTATTACATTTTAATTTCTATATTTTGTGGATGTGTGTGTGCGGGAATAAGTTCTTCCTTCTACCATGTGGGTCCCTGAGGTAGAACTCAGGTCTTTAGGCTTCATGAAAAACGTCTCTACCCATTAAGCCACCTTGCCCCCCATGACCCCCTTAATTGTGTTCAACAGTCTCACTCTGTAGACCAAGCTGCCCTTGAATTTATAATCCTTCCAGCTTAGTTTTTTTCTTTTTATTTGGCTCCAGTTCTATGCCTCAGCTTCTAGAACAGCTGGCATTACAGGCCAGTGCTACCAGGCCTGGCTTTAAGTTATTTTTTGTTTGTTTTGTTTTTTTGTTTTTTGTTTTCTTCGAGACAGGGTTTCTCTGTGTAGTCCTGGCTGTCCTGGAACTCATTCTGTAGACCAGGCTGGCCTTGAACTCAGAAATCCACCTGCCTCTGCCTCCCAAGTGCTGGGATTAAAGGTGTGCACCACCACTGCCCAGCTGGCTTTACGTTTTTAATTTTACTTTATTATCACAATTATCACATGGGGACATGTGCACATATGATGGACAAAGGATAACTTGTGGGATTGGCTCTCTCCTTCCATTTATGTAAGTTTTAGGGATTGGATTCAGGTCACCAGCTTTGCATGACAAGTGCCTTAGACCTACTAAGCCATCTCACCCCATCCACCAGCTTTTTTTTTTTTTTTGGGGGGGGGATTGTCCTGCTAGGTAGCTCAGGTGTGCCTGGAACATACTTCCTACTTCTGTCTCCTGAGTTCTACAGTTACAGGTGTAACCACCATGCCCAACTCTTTCATTATTATTAATTTTTTTTCTTTAAGGTCAGTCCTGAGGATTGAACCCAGGACTTCATGCATCATAGGCAGAAGCTGACATCTGAGTCAGCTGGAGAGATGCTTTAGCAGTTGAGTACCTGATACTCTACCAAAGAACGCATCACCTGATTTCCATTCCTAGCACCCATGTGAGGTAAGACACCTTCTGTCTCAATGGCAACAGCACTCATGCACACATACCCACCATGTACACATACACATGACTAAAAATAATAAAAAAATATTTTTTAAGCTGGTGGTGCACACCTTTAATCCTAGTACTTGGGAGGCAGAGACAGGCAGATCTCTGAGTCTGAGGCCAGCCTGGTCTGCATAGCAAGTTCCAGAACAGCCAGGGTTACACACAAAACCCCTACCTCAGAAAACCAACCTGGGGGCTGGAGAGATGGCTCAGTGGTTAAGAGCACTGGTTACTCTTCCAGAGGTTTTGAGTTCAATTCCCAGCAACCACACGGTGGCTCACAATCATCTATAATGGGATCCAATGCCCTCTTCTGCTGTGTCTGAAGACAGCTACAGTGTACTCATATAAGTAAAATAAATAAATATTTAGCAAACAAAACAAACCAGAACCCCAACAAACAAACAACAAAAATCTTTTTTAAAGAGTTCTCCTTCTGAGCTACAGCTTCAGCTTGCTGTGCTCTGGGTTTTAACGAGCTCCACTAGAAGCAGTGGCTCCATGGAACGGCGGGAGTCAGAAATTCCAGTGTAGGGACAGCAAAATGGCTGCGTGAATCAAAGTGCTTGCCATCAACCCTAACACATTGAGTTCAAGCCCCAAAACTCACAGTGGAAAGAGAGAACTGCCTTCTGACCTTGTTCTCTGACCTTCTCACACATTGGCACAAGGGTACTGCCACACAGAGACAGCAAAAATAAATACAGTAAAGAGAAAGAAACCCTAGGCTATAGCTGGATAGGGTGGCAGACATATATGCCTGTAATCCTGACCTTACAGAGGCAGAGGCAAAAACCAGATGAACAAACAATACAAGAAACAAAACATATTTACATGAGTGGACTGAAGATGAGTCTCAGATGAGTCATTCAACCTCTGTGTTTCTTCTGTAGATGGGGACAGTTCCCGGGCTGCTGAGCCTGAGAATATGGTGTTTAGACAGAGGACAGCATTCCCTGCCCTTCAGTTCTAATTACACCGGGTCACTTGTACTTTCCCAAATAGCTATAGTTCATGTGATTTGATTCAATTTGAAATGATCTACCTTCATTTTATCTTATTTTGCTTTATTTTCTGTGTATGAAGTGTTTTTTTTGTTTTTTTTTTTCGAGACAGGGCTTCTCTGTATAGCCCTGGCTGTCCTGGAACTCACTCTGTAGACCTGGCTGGGCTTGAACTCAGAAATCCACCTGCCTCTGTCTCCCAAGTGCTGGGATTAAAGGCATGCGCCACCACCGCCCGGCCGTATGAAGTGTTTTCATGGGGATATTCTTTTTTTTTTTTTTTTTGAGACATTGAGACATGATCTCTTTATGTAGCTCTGGTCATCCTAGAACTGACTATGTATACCAGACTGGCTTCAAACTCACAGAGATCCACCTGTCTCTGCCTTCTGGGTGCTGGGATTAAGGATATGTATGTGCTGCCAAACTGGGTTTTGTATCAAGTATTTTGTCTGTGTGTTTGTATGTGCCCCACATGCTTGCCTGGTGTCCTCTGAAGCCAGAAGAGGGTACCAGATCTCCTGGGACTGGAGTTATAGATGCTATGAGCTGCCATGTGGGTTTTGGGAATCAAACAGAGGTCCTCTGAATGGTGGCAGAATGAGCTATCTTTCCAGCTCTTCTCTAAGGCCACTTTTACAACCCTGTGGATATTCTGTGTGTTGTGACACATGTCTGAAATTCCAGTACTTGGGGGGCTGAGATGGGAGAATCCCCAAGAGTTTGGAACCAGTCTTGACCACACAGTAAGCCCTTATTTCAAAAACAAAACAAAGCAATTCCAAATAAAAACTACTAATGATTCTTCAAAGCAAAAATCATGAGTCCTTGTCCCAGCTAGGTTAAGTCTTTTTCTTCTGCTTCTCTTTATCCTGCTTAACTCCAGTTGGCTCTTTAGGTCCCCCTACATCCAGCAGATTTGTCTTGATACCCCATGTCAGCTAAATGCTTTCTTTTTCTTTTTTTTTTTTTCTTCTTTTCTTTTCGAGACAGGGTTTCTCTGTGTAGCCCTGGCTGTCCTGGAACTCACTCTGTAGACCAGGCTAGCCTCAAACTCTAGAACTCAGAAATCCACCTGACTCTGCCTCCCAAGTGCTGGGATTAAAGGCATGCACCACCACCGCCTGGCACTAAATGCTTTCAACATGGCTCTTTATCAGGGTTATAGTTAACTTGCTATTATTCCTGCTAAAACATGGGCTCCCTACAGGGAGTGACCAACTGACTCCTATGTCTAAACACGGCACAATTATGAGCATATAGTATGTGTTTAGTGTTTTATTATTTTTATTATTGAATTGCTTTATTTATTTATTTATTTATTTATTTATTTATTTATTTTTGGCAGTGCTGGGAATTGAATATAGGGCTTCAGCCATGCTAGGCAAGTTATTTACCACTGAGCTGTATTTCAAGCCCTTTTACCTACTTTTTTTTTGAGACAAGGTCTCACGAATCTCAGGCCTGAAACTTGTTACATGACTGAAAATAACCTTAAGCTCCCGATCTTTTTGCCTCTACCTTTCGAGTACTATAATTGCATCCTTGTCAGTGTTTCTGCGACAGTATTCATAACCTTCCTTCTGCTTTGTGGCATATATGTCAATCTCCTGGTATAAGTTCACCGAGGATAAACTATCTTCTGTTCACCCTACTTTTAGCGAGGGTCTAGGATAGTGCTATTTTTACAGCCAGTGCTAGGTCCCCTCATCTGCAAAATAAAGCTAATATCGCCAACCACCTCAAAGGATGCCGTAAAGGTTGAGATATGACGAACACTTTGTGAGAGTCAGAATGCAGTGCAGAGGATGCTTTAGGCTTCTAGGAGGTGTTTGGAGGTTTTAGCTATGAGCTGAAGATCCCTCTCTCACTCTCTTTAGACAGGGGGTCAAGTATGCCGGGCTGAGTATGACCTTGAACTTCTGGTCCTCTGATCTTTACCTCCTGAGTGCTGGGGCTACAAGTGTACTCTGCCACACCTCATGTATACAGTACCAAGGATCAAACTCAGGGCTTGTTTGAATTACATCTTAGGCATATACTGTGTCAACCAACATCTATCAGTTACTAAATGCTTCTGAGCCTCAGCTTCTGACCCTATTTGTCAAACAGAAATACAAGTGTCTACTTTGTTAGGCTGTCTCTGCCAGGGGTGGTTTCAGGCCTCCCAGAGGCCTGAGCCATGAACTTATCCTTAGCTCACCCTCTTCCTCTCCTCAATTCTTTTAACATCACTTGGTCACCATGGTAGGTCAATATTTCCTTGAAAGCACCTCACCAGTCTTTCCTTCTTCTCCTTCCCAATCTTACTGCCCATTTAGGCTTGTAAGGCCAGACAACCTCCTCTGGATTTGTCCCCTTTATTGGGTGCCACAGTCCTCTTCCTGAATCACAACTCTTTCCAAGACACTCCCCTGCTAAAGAATGGGAAGTAGCTCTCTGTTTCTTTTCCTATTAGATATAGAAGACTTCACCATCCCTCCAACAACAAACTGATCCTAACCACCCAGCTGTGTACTCCAGAGAACTGGAGATGGTAAAAAGAAAGTAGTGGTATAAGCCTGATGATCAGAGTTTGATCCCCCAGGACCCATATAACACTGGCGTGTGTGTTGCGCATACCTGCACATAGGCTTACACACACACAGGCTCAGGTACACATACACAGAGGAAAACCTCAGCCGTGCTTCTCGCCCCTTGCCTCTTTCCAAACCCAGCATCCTCAACTCTTTGATTTCCTACAGCACTACCTGTTAGGCCTCCTTATTCTCTGTATGGCTGAGCACTTCACTGAAGGATGAGTGGAAAAGAGCAGTGTCTGGATGGCAGAGAGAACTCAGCACATACTCTGTTCTCATTGCAGTTACTATAGCATCAGAGAGCCAGCAATGCTTGCCATCCAGTGACTAGACATGAAGAACACAGGGTCATAGGAAGTGAACATGAAATAGGCCTAGAAGGAGAGCACCGGGGTAGACCAGGAGTGAGGAGGTTCAGGGGTGTGGGACAAGGGAGACAGACAATACTCACTGTGCTGTAGTTGCTGAAGAGGCCCAGGGTTGGGGCTGGCTCCAGTGGGAAGGGCAGGATCTGCTTGAGGTCCATTGGGGGCTGCATGATGGGGGGCTGCCGGAGCAGAGGGAGGGGCCCTGCCCGGCTCAGGCTGCCTGAAGGGCAGAGAAAACATTCTGTGGGGTAGGAAGACTGAGCATGGGAACCCCACCCAAGCACACAGTGCTACTCCCTAGATGAGGCTCCCATACTCAGCAGTGTGCCCCCAGAGTATACACATGTGTGAGCCATACACACACTTCCCTTGCTGCTGCTCAAGGAGCAGATCCACTGTGGGACTGGGGACACAGGCCAGTCTTCCCTTGAGGGTGGTTTTCACTTCCCCATTCTGCATCCTCCTTCCCCAAGCTCTTCAGGCTTTTAACAGACCCAAGAAAGGCCTACACCTCCGCTGCAGACAGCATATCTCTGGATCTACTCTGAATCCCAGATTCCTTCCTCTGGTCTGGAGTTCTTTGTGTGTCTGGAGGTTTGTTGCATCCCCAGATCAGAGTCAAGTGGGTGATGGTATCCCACTGTCCAGAGGGGGACACTGAAGACTGGATTCGGAAGAGGCTGCTGCATCTGGCTCCCTAACTTACAATGCTGTTCAGGTCATAATTCCTGAAAAATTGTTGTCACTTCTCCGTGCCATTTGCTCCGACCCTTCTGTAGCCAGCCCCCTCTTTTCTACCAGACCCCATTGTCTCACCGGGCAGGCTCAGTTCTAGCTCTGCAAGAGGAACCATGGCCACCGCCTCTGTGAGAGGAGGGCCTGCATGTGACCCTAAGGGGAAATGAAAGTCCAGCCAGCCATTCAGTACCACCCCACAAGTCTTCTCTTCCCCTTGGAGTCCTGGAGGAGGCTCTACCAGGTTCCAAAGGACCCAGCTTAAAGGTACTCAGGACCCTCAGGGTTTCCGCTGGCCCAGCTTCCTCCTGAAGTGGTTGTTGTCAATCAGTTGGGCAATTCCTTCTGCCCTCTACTACTTCAGCACCCTCTGCCAGCTGCAGGAATTTCTGGAACAAAGGCCAGACCAAGAGACTGCCTGACTGGCCCTGGACCTCCCTTGACCTTCTTAGGGTAATGGGTCCCCAGGATCCTTTCTTGTCCCTCCATTGACTCACCCCTGTCATACCTTCTGTAGCTGGCACTTGCTGCCCCCAGGCAGTGGCCTGGCCCTGGCCCCCTAGGGGCCTGGGCCTGACAGCGTCCCCTTCCCTTGGTTCTGCCCTCTGCCCCCTTCCTTTGCCATCCCCCTCCCCCAGCCCAGTCAGTTGAATCAGCCAATCAGAGTCCTGGAAAAGTGGGGCAGAGGGGAGGGCGGGGGAGCAGGGATTAGGGGAATCTGAGGAGAGAGGGAGGGGGTGGGGAGGGCTCAGGCACAGCTGGGGGTGGAGAATGAGGTCCAGAAAGGTCTGGAGGGGTCTGTTTCTTCCACCCAATGCCAACATTGGAGGCCAGTGTGCCTGAGGCAGACAGGGGTTAAGGCTGCTGGAAGCTTGGTTTCTAAATTCTAAGGCCTGAAGGAAAGACTAGGATGTTTGCCTTTGGCCTTTGAACTGTTGGGAGTCTGAATGCCTCACCTCACCTTCACATTTGGGATGGTGTGTGTGTGTGTGTGTGTGTGTGACAGAGAGAGAGACAGAGAACACAGAGACAGAGAACACAGAGATAGAGATAGACGCAGAGAGACAGAGTACGTGGGAAAGTGGCAGAGGCAGGAATAGGTGACTAGAAATGGAACAGACACAGAAGAGGCTAAGGACGGGAGAGTGGGAAGGGAGTTTAAAACCTGACAGTCAGGATGCAGAGCTAGAGGAGGACAGGAAGACCCTGGGGCAGAGACCATAAGGTGAGAAAGATGAAGGGACAGACAGACTTCTCCTCCTTCTGGTCTGTCCTCTCAGGCCTCTCCTCTGTGCCCCACCCTTCCTCATTGCCTGGCACATCAGGGCAACCTTAACGAGCCTCAGGAATGGTGAGAGAAACCCGAGTGCTCTCAGTGTCCCCCGCTCCCACTCCCAGCAGCTGGTTCAGGGCTGGCACTTCCACCCCACCGTTTGGCTCCTTGACCTTGTCCCTGGCTGTCAACTCTCTAGGATCCCACTCCCAAATCCATGTCAGAGGAGGGAGATGAGTTCCAGAAAAAGCCACAGAGAAACACTTGCAGAACTGCTATGTACCAGGCAATGAGCCGGAGTCTTATCTGATGTAAGCTTGGAGATGGGGCAGTCTGGGAGATGGCTGTAAAGTAGCCAGTATTATTTCTTCCACTCAGCATGTGAGGAGACTGGGACTCAGAGAGGTTAAAAAACTTGGCTGATGCCACACAGCCTTAAGTATCCAGGGCTGAGAATCAAATCAGCATCTGTCGCACTCTAGCAAATTCTTCCTCTGCTACATCGCTCCCAGAGGGCTCTCATTTAACGCTGAGCACAGGCTCGCATCTGGTTTAAGCAGAGAATGGGGGAAAGCAATTCCTTGCTTTTCCTGGGTGTGGAGTCCTCATTTAGCTTTACAGGAGGAGAGATGGAGAACAGACAGAAGCCACTCAGCTCCTTGTAGCCTGGAACTGACATGGAACAGGGTTGGGATGAGAAGAGAGGTGGGACAAAGGAATGAGTTGAGGGCAGAGTGAGGGAAGTTGGGAGGTGGGCAAGTGGTGAGGAACTACCCCCGAATTCTCATGGCTCCTCCACCCTGAAATCTGAGGTGGGAGAGGGGCAAATGGCATCTTAAGAATTGGGTGAGCAGAAACCGGGCTCTTCAGGCCTGGGGCTGAGGCTCAGTGGTAGAGCACTTGCTTAGCCTGTGGGAGGCTCTCACTGCCCTCCCACTCCAAGAAAGCTCCAGGGTTCTTGGTTTGAAGCTTCAGGCTCATCCACCGTTTTCTGAGAAAAATAGTTGCCATTTTGAAGCTTATTGTTTTCTCTCTCTCTCTCTCTCTCTCTCTCTCTCTCTCTCTCTCTCTTCTTTCTTTCTTTCTTTCTTTCTTTTTTTTTTTTGAGACTATAGTCTTGGCTCTCCTGGCACTCACTATGTAGCCATGCAGACCAGGCTGACCTTGAACTCACAGAGATCTGCCTGCCTCTGCTTCTGCAGCGCCTGGAGGTGTACACCACCACTGCTGGCAAATTAAAAAAAAAGCTTCATTTTTATGTGTATGAGTGTTTGTTACCCCCAGAGGCCAGAAGAGGGTGCTGGATCCCCTGGAACTGGAATTAAGGGTTGGTTGTAAGCTACAATGTAGGTACTGAAACCCAACTCAAGTCCTCTGCAAGAGCAGCAAGTGCTGCTAACTGTTGAGCCATCTCTCCAGCCTCCTGAGACTTATTCATTGACAGGACTTTATATAAACAATCTCCCATGAGATGGTTTCACTGTGCACTAACTGGGTGAGTAGCTGGTTTCTCTGACTGGCTCAGTCTCATTTCTCATCTGTCAAACCAGAACAACAGTACCTGCCTCCCAGAGTTGATGACAGGATTGGACGAGTCTGTGTAAAGTGCTGGCACGACACAGCCAGCACTCAATAAATGTTTGCTGAATAAATGAATTCTCTTATGATAAATGACAGCTGGTTCAGATGGCGGGCATTACTAGACCAAGGTCACACAGCTAGTGGGGAACTTTACTCGCTCCAGAGTAAGGTTTTCAAGTATTGTGCTTTTCTGGGTAGACTGGAGAAGGAAAAGGAGACAGGAAAAGAGGAAGGGCTGGGGAAGAAGGAGCAAATCCAAGGCTTTTGTCATGTGGGAGGTGAGGGCAGCAGCAAGGTTGGTAAGGTGGGGTTGGGAGGAGTTAGGGTCGGGCTGAGGCAGGCTACTCTAGAGGGAAGCTCATTAGAGTAATTACCTCCAACAGACAGAGCCCCACCCTCGCTCCCTGGGGGATTGTTAACACGTTCTATTCAAGACAGTTTCCAAGGGTGAGTTTGCAGACTCTTGGTCCGAATCCACCTGTCCATCTCCAAACCCCATTTAGCCCTGGGTAGTTCTTGCATTCAGTATCCCACAGTCAAACCCATATCTAGCTTCCTGCATCTCAGCAAAGGCTTCTCTTTTCCGTCTTCCCCTAAAAGGTCTGGCCAGGTCCTGTGCCATGGCCCCTGGGCTTTTTTAGGTGGGCTGGGCAGGCTTGACGTGGAGAATAGGAACAGCTTGGGCGAGTCTGCCCTGGGAGTGGCTCATCAGGGTAGGGCAGGAGCGGGGAAGGCTTTAGGGTAGGGCTGTGAGTTAGTGACTGTCTCACTGGGGTGAGACTAAAATCATGGTGGTGAAAGGGACCTCATGAGGCTAAGAAGGGAACCAGCCTCTGAGGCAAAACAAGAGACTGAGATTCCATCTTTAACCACCTCTTTTTTTTCTTTCACTTTAGCTTCTTCCTCGGAAATGATCAAAATTAGGGTCAGGGGAAGGTTTGAACTCGCTCCTTATCCTTTTGGCCAAGTCCAGTGAATCTGTCCCCCCTGCCTCAATTCCTTCATCCTGGCAGAAGGCAGGCAGAGAGCTGGAAAGGCTTTGAAGTCAAAGATGAAAGAGACAAGGGGATGATTGTGCACAACTAAAAACACCAGCCCTAATAACCTCGGGGTATATGTGGGTGGGGGTGGGGCTTTGAGGGAGGTGATGCCTAGGATGGGAGGGGCTTATTGCAGAGCTTTGGGAAATCTTCGAAACCTGAATGGAAGAGCCCTCCCTCTCCAGGCTTCTGCCCCTCGCTAAACCAGGGACTTAGTCGCAAAGGACAATGGTAGCCTAGGGAATCTGAACTCAGAACTACAAGGTCTTAAACCTTGAGGCCCTGATTCTTATGTGTACTTTAATTTTGTTTTGAGACAGGTTTTCATTCTGTAGCCTAGGCTGGCCACGAACTCATCCTTTAGCCTCAACTCCCAATAACCTTCTCTCTCCCTCAGCCTGCTGTGATAATAGGCATGAGCCACCACACTCAGCTGATCTGGGTACAGCCATTTTAGAGTTCCTCTAGGACCGACTTGAAGAGGACTCAGTGACCTTAGCATTCAGACTCGAATACCTTAGTATGGTTCTAAAGGTGAGTCTTGAGCCCTGGCAGGCAGTTTCCTCCCTCTCTTCCTTCTTAAGGGGGTTGTTTTTTAGGGGGCGGGGGGGGGGGGGAGGGAGGAAGAGCTAAGCTGAATAGGGCACCACTAGTTCCCACCCCTCTGTGGACTTCGAATAGGAAGGAGTTAATTATCGTGTCCTCCAAAGAGATGGTTGGGGCCAGTTGATGGCAGGGTCCAACGTCAGAGAATTTGGATTCTTGTGGCTGGGTGTTTGTAGGGGTCATCTGGGTCTGACGCCTAGTTTTCTGGGGCCTCCAGACCAGGACAAACAAGGTTTAGCCTGGCCTATTCTGGGTAAGCAGGCTATAGCCGCTACAGCTGGCCCAGGGTACAGGGAACACACCAGCAGGCAGAATGTGGAGCCTGTGTGATAGGGTCCTGGGTCTAAACTGTGTTGAGGTGTCTCCTGGTGTTCGAAGGCAGACCACCTACTAGAGACAGCCTTGGGGCAGAAGGATTTAAGTAGCTATGATGGTTGGCCAGCTGGAGGGAGGCAAGGCATAAAAGTCGTGAGAGAGGCTGAGGCCACACAGCAGTTAGATGGAGGAAGGAGGGTAGAGTGGAGAAAGGGGCTAGTGAAGAAGAGAACACAGGCA
Source organism: Grammomys surdaster (assembly GCF_004785775.1). Lineage (NCBI taxonomy): Eukaryota > Metazoa > Chordata > Mammalia > Rodentia > Muridae > Grammomys > Grammomys surdaster. Next base: position 1,627,620 of record NW_021604793.1, read on the forward strand.
GAGAGTCTTGGGAGAGGGATGAGGACAAGGGATATAGTTCAGCCCTTCGGCATTAGCACAGAGCCAGGTGTCCTCAGTGGGGGCAGGGAGACCACAGGTGTCTGAGAGTAGTAGGGGGCTTCACGATAAACAGGGGCCTGGAACCGGCCTAGCCAGGGTGGAGGGCAGAGGTCAGAGCGGGCCCTGCACTGCTGTGGCAGCAGGGTTGTGGGCAGGGGCTGCTGCGGAGTCCGGAGCACAGCTAGGCCCTCTCCTCCCCCATCCCTGGGGCTCCCTTCCCGATGTAGGTCATGAAGATGGGGTGGCCAAGGCTGAACGGGCTGGCTGTCAGAGCCCAGCGGGACTTCCCTTCCCCCACTCTGACTTTCCTTCTCTCCTTGGTCTCCTGTAGCCCCTGACCCAGGGCTGGGGTGGAAGGGAAGAAGGAAGAGAGGAAGAAGGGCCCAGGCAGCCGGCTCAGGGAGAGAGGGGCAGGTCCCGGCGTGTCGGGGCAGGATGGCTGCGGAGACAGGCTCTAAGCCGCAAGAACCCGGGATGGACAGTTTCCCACCCGCTCTTCTACCCAGCCCCCTTATCTTCACCCGTCAGGTTCCCACCTCCCACCGCACTCACCTCGAAGCTACACCCAGCATCTTCTTCCTCCGCCCCCCACTTCCTCCTTTCCCTCTTATCCTGGGCCCAGAAGGCTGTCGGAGTGGCTAAGCCGAAGGGTGGGGGAAGGCGCTGGGGGTGACGGGTCAGAACCTTTACCTCAACTCCACCAGGCCAGGACCAGCCCCCTCCCACAGTCTCTCCTACACTGTCTTATAATATTCATGAGCCTCATGAATACGCAATGTTCTCATTATGGGGCGGGGGTCTCCCTCTCTCGGCCTTCCTCTTGCCCCTCCCCATGTTACCAGGAGAAACCGCAGCTAGGGGAAGAAAGAGAGAGGGGACCCCAGATGTGCAGCCAGATGAGGGGGGAGGGGGAATGAGTGGCAGACCGGCGGCCGCAGTCACCGCGGTGCCGAGGTGAGGGGGGGTTGCTGACCCAGTGAGAAGGAACCAGGTACCCGAAGCCCGGAGTCGTGGAGACCACTCACCGAGGATCATGCTGGGAACCCTGGCTCCCGGGGTTCCGCGTCCTTCTGTCCCGGGGGCCGTTCTGGTCGGACTGGGGGTACGGGGGGAGGAGTCGGGGAGGAGCAGGGGCGGGCTGAGGCGGAGCGGGGGCGGAGCCCACAGCAGGTGAAGACCAGAGGGGGCACCCTGGCATCCCGGGCTCCGCGAGGGGGCGTCCTGGCAGCCTCCCGCTTCCTCCAGCCTTTCAATTACCGCCCCCAATCTCTGGGCTTTAGGATGTCGCTTTAGGCTGGGGCTGGGGAACAAGATGGTGTGAGGTTATTGAGGAGGCTGGAAACTAAAATCTGGGTTCCTGAGTGGCTCAGTCTGAGGGCGGGAAGACTCATTCTCGGCTGACAGGGGGACAAGATCCTAAGTGCTCTGGGGATGAACAGTGCCCGGGTTGAGTGGGACAGTGATGCCCCTCTAGAGCAATGGGCAGGTGCAGGGAGGATGTCTGGGTCCTAGTTTGTTCCGCTTCGGAGCAGGATGTGGAGACTGACTATCAGAGGTGAGTTGTGGTTCTGAAGATGGATCCAAGGTTGATTTGACACTGTTCTTAGGGAAGCTACGTGAACAGATTGCTTTCAGTGGTCCTGAGGAGGTAGAAATAGAAGCTTGTAGTGGCGATCGCTAGGCTATTTGGAAGATGACAAGTCAGAATCAGCGAGGTTCAGCCTTATAGAGATGCCCTGGACTGAGTTGGGGAGGAGGAGCCTCTATCCCGGGCACCTTCACTAAGGAGAGCTTTGATTCAGGTGGCAGAGTATAAGAAGGCTGGGGAGAACGTCTGAGAATGGGATGTTCCTAAGGCAAACAGGAGGAAGCTGAAGTGTGAGAGTCGGGTAGGTATCTGGGGAAGATGCAGCTGCTACAGTCTGAACCTGTCTGTACCTGCCACAAGAGGGAGGGCAGCAGGCAGAGTTCCCAGAAGGCCAAGCAGCCAGCTTTAGGCCAACCCAGCCAGAGGGAAAGGGGGTGAGACTGGGAATGGGAACACTCAGGGTTTTGGGAGGGTGGAGGCAAGAGTGAAAAGCGGGGTCAAGAGTGGTAGGATTGGATCCAGAAACTTTGAGGAAAGGAGGGCATTTCTAAGCTTCTGGCGGGAAGTTGGGGCTTGATGGCTAACTCAGGTGCCGGAATTTTAGGTTTGTTCCTATTGCGAGCCCCAGCAATGTCTGCTTTCCATCTGTGAAAAGCTGGTTGCAAGTGCCAAGACGTTCTAGCTCAAGGCTAAGTGAGAGATGAGTGCCAGCACCCTAGTCTTTGGGTCCTGTGGTCCTACTTTGAGGAAAGATGTGGGATCTCTGGATCCACCAGAGACAATCTTCTTGCTTTGAATCTAACCTGCCGGGATCCTACTGCACTTCTGTAACAGAAAGCCTGATTCTTAAGTTTAGCCCCTCCTCTCCTCTTCCAGGTTTCTCCCCTGGGGAAGAGACATACTAAACGGGGGCCAGCACTGGGCTTGGTCGATATGAGAGCCCCCTTTGTCCTTCAGGCCCACCTGCCCACACTGTCTTTCCAGAGTCTCCCAAGTTAGGTGGAACTCAGATGCTTACTTATGGATTGCTTACTATGGGAGGCAGCTGGCTAGAGGGTGGGGTGACCTTGCAGGCAGCTGGAGGGGGGCATTGTGTGGGGCAGATTCATTATTGATGAGCCCTGCACCCCAGGCTACTAATGAGTCCAGGCTGGCTGCCCTAATTGATGTCAAGAAACTTGAGACCCCCAGATCATCTTCCCGCTTGCCAGATGCCTCTCCTGAGCCCCTTCCCCCTCTGACACCTCCAGCCGCTCTGTTTACTTCCTTCACTCCTCCTTTCCATTTCCACCAACTCAGGCAAAGAGAGGGTTCGGTGGCTGATCTCCACAGACACCGTGTTCCTCTGGATTGCTCAAGCCTCAGAGTGGGAGACACATTCTATCTGCAGGGTAGGGTGGTTGAGGAGAGGCAGCTCAGCTCAGAGACAGACATAGAAGAATCAAAGTAAGCTCAGAGATGGTACTAGATCACACCCATGGCATGCCTGAGCCCAAGAAGTTCCTTAATTAGAGGGAGATCTTGTCACTCTCTTCAGAAGCAAAGGTATCTACCATATAATGACATACACATGACACCAGTCCTAAGTACCAGCCCACTACTCTTCACCATATCCTCATTACAGTGGGAGACATTTTTAATTCAGTCCCTGGAGTTGGTGTTAACGTTTTCCAGTAGTGTCTCCTCATTGAGAGTTCTTGCTATCATATTGGGTGCTTCTCTGCCTCACTGTGTTTCTGCTGCCTCAGTCCCTCTTCCTTTATGGGTTCTGGGAAGACATTCCTTAAGTATAGGATTTTAAGACCTTAAACTGGTGTGTGGTTCAGGTGGAGGAATATTTGAAGGTGCCAGAAATCTGAGTTAATAATAATAGCCCTGTTGATGGGGAGAGTTGGATCTCATGCCTCTGTGTCACAAATCCCCAGAAATTTGTGGCTATGCTGCCCTCTGGTGGCAAAATCCTGGTCTAGCAGGTCATAACCATCTTTACCTTATTCAGCCTTTTGCACATCAGGACAGACCTTGAGAAGAGGATCCTGGGTCTCCCTCATGTTACACGATTTCTCTTTGAAGACCAGAGGTCTCTAGCATGTTGGTTAAGAATAAGGGATTTCAAAGTCAGGCAATACTGAGTGTGACTTGTTCTGCTATACAGTGTGACCTTGGACATGTTACATAAACTCCAGACCTCAGCATTTCCTGGTATAGATGGGGTTAATGGTACCATCACAGGATTGCTACACTTCCGATGCAAATCAACAACCTGAGATCAGATCCCTAGAACACACATAAAAGCCCGACACAATAGCATATACATCTAATATCTCATTGTACTCAGGAGAATTGACAGGCTAGCTAGCCTACTATGCTCAGCAGTAAACAAGAGACCCTGTCTCAAGCAAGATAGAAGGTGAGGACCAACATTCAAATTCAAGTTTGTCTTCTGACTTCCACATAAATACAAGCGTACACACATACACAGGAAGAAAACTTAGATGAGCTCATGTATGTAAACCACTTCGTGCCTTTCACCCTGTCCTTGCATTGTCACACAATAGCAATTGCAACACAAAACCCCAAAGGACTGGTGATTAAAGGCACTTGTCACTAAGCCTAATAACCTGAGTCTGATTATTTTTATCTTTTCTTTTTTGAGACAGGGTTTTTCTGTGTAGCCCTGGCTGTCCTGGAACTGGCTCTGTAGACCTTGGCTGGCCTTAACTGCCTCTGCCTCCCTAGTACTGGGATTAAAGGCGTGTGTCACCCTCTGCCTGGCATGAATTCACTTGGAGGAAGAAAACTAAGTTCTACAAGTTGTCTTCTGAACTCTGTTTCATGCTGTGTGGCATGTGGCCTCTCCCACACACAAAATGTGCAAACAACAACAAAAAGCCTAATGGGCTTTCCTTTCGCTTTATTTTTCCTGATTTAAGGGAAGCCCAGGTGTTGTACCATCTTTTCTCACCTTTCATAGGGACCTCTCTCTGCATTTTTCATAATTTTCAACCACAAAGAGAAGAGATTTCTTGTTTTTCTTGGTGGCAGGTAAGCCCCACCTAGTGGGAGCTAGATGAGGAACAACAAAGGAGTTGACACCCCTCCCCCCCCCTTTTCTGATTTTTCAAGACAAGTTTTCTGTGTAGCCTTGTTTGTCCTGGAATTCACTCTGTAGACCAGGCTGGCCTCAAACTCAGATTTCCACCTGCCTCTGCCTCCCAAGTGCTAGGATTAAAGGCAATTACCATCTGACTCCTTTCTCTCCCTCTATTTTCTTTTTCTCTCCCTCAGGTCTCAAGTAGCCCAGGATGGCCTTAAACTTACCATGCAGTGTGTGGCTAAGGATGGCCTTGAACTGATCTTCATGCCTCATCTCCAGAATTCTGGGATTATAAGCATGTGCCACCATACCTCATTCTCTTCCTTTGTCTTTTAATGACCTAGACGTTTCTGGGGTAGGGGAAATAACACTACTAGTTTCTAGTGGAAATAGGCCCATGGGAGACAGACATTTCCTTTTTGGCCTACTTTCTGGGTCTAGGATGGGTTTGGAGAGTAGGGTGCAAGGACAGACTGCAACTTTGTTCAATGGGGGCAGTGGGTGGGGTTTATTGCACTTGCAACAGAGTTTAAATAAGTTGGGGGGGGGTTCTGGAGGAGAGGGGAGGGTTGGCTAGGAAGGGAAGGGCAGCGTCAGTGCAGCTGTGGGCAGAACCCAGGTCATACAGGCCTGGGGCTTCCCGTTCTCTGGGGAATGAGTGAGCCTGTTTGACCAGGCTGAGGTTCCAGGTCTGTTTGCCACTGTGTCCTGGTTAGGGTCCTGGGCAATTCCTGACTTGTCCTAAGTCAGAAATAAATAGGACCCTAGGCCCAGGTTTGCAGCTGACCCAAATGCCATCCTGGGTCTGCTAGCATAGGTTCTTAGAATCTGAGACTGGGCTCCAGATCAATCCCAGGCCCCAGACTGGGTCTGGCTCCATTCTCATTCTGACTTCCGTGGATCTGGGTCTGGGCCAGCATTGACCTCTGTTTGGGATTTGTCCTGAGCTGGTCCTGCAGCACCATCCATGGTTAGTGTTCTTCATTGGCCTTCCAGGATAGGGGCTGTTGGAGTTGCCAGGTCTTACTCCCCAAGTCTCAGGCTCTTAGCTGCAGGCTTCCTTTGGTTCTCTGGCAAGACCAAAGATGCATCTTTGCAGGCAGGAATCAGACGGGAAGTCCTGGTGGCATGCCCAGCCCAGAGAACCATGACTGGATTCCCTAATTACGGCTCCAAGTTGATTTCAGAAAAGTCTCCAAAATGTAAAGGCTGAAGAAAGGCTGGAGCTTCTGTCCCTGGACCTGAGGCCCCCATCCATGAGAGGGCATGTGTAAACAAGGGTCCTTCACAGTGCGTGGGGGGAAGGATCCACAAGCTTCTTGCCCCCCAGCTCTGGCCCTTCAAGTATGTCTCTGGACTAAGGAGAAGAGGTTCTCCCTAGCCCTCAGCACCTTCAGGAAGTGCCTAGTCCCTCCCTGTTGGAAGGTAGTGGACTGGCTCTTCAGGATCAGGAGTCTGAGATCAGGAGGGCTCAGGCATCTGAGGTGGCTGGAGGCTTGAGCTGAGCTTTTTCCATGGCTGTGCCATAGGGGAGGGAGCGTTTGAAGAAGCCGAGCTGATGAGAAAAGAGGTATGATTAGAGATCATATTCTCCCCAACCATGGATCCAGGGGAATGAAGAGTCTCCTGCCTCTATCCTCCCCACTTTGCCAAAGTGGCTTCATTCAGGTACTTTCCCAAGGGGTCCAATCGATGTGGGAGATCTAAAATCGGGGGTTATTATGGGACAGTCATTTATCAGAGTTTTAAAATAATACTAGTTAAGTCAGGAAGGGTAAACAAGTTCAACTCAACAAGTGCCACATCTGAGCCTAGCAGTGACTGCCACCTGTAGGATACCATCACTTATTCTTAGATAGATGTTGGAAGAAACAACAGCACAAATGCCATCATGTATTTGCCATCTGTGGTTTTGCAATATGGGCAAACTTATTATGAGACAGGAGGTCTCTTTGTAAACTGGAGGCTGCAGACTGAAGGGAGGGGTCTAATAGGAAAAGAGAAGGTGGTGTGTGGGTAGCTAGGGCAGAGATGGGGACCTGTGCTGGAAAACAGATCTGAGGGTGGACTCTTTGATTCTACTAGGTAAAAGGCAGAGTTCGACAGATGGAAAGCCAAGTCCAGGCTAGGCGTGGCTGACCTTGTAGAGGACATAGATGAGCAGACCTAGGAGCAGGAGGCCAAAAAGGATGGCTAGGATGATGATCCATAACGGGACCCCATTGCTGCCTTCTGCCTTGGTCCACTGCACGGCTGTGGCCACCTGTGGACAAGCCAATGACACTGAGAACCCGTGTCATTTTTCCCGCAATATTCCCAGTTACCTCCGTCTGTTGGATCTGTACCCAACTCTCATTTTTAGCTAACAGCATTCTGAACTTAAGAGTCTGAAGTGCACAAGTGTCTCTGCGTTCACATCTGCTGTTTTCTCCACCCAGAATCTTCCTTTCTGGAGCAGTCTAGTTAATTTCTTCAGTCCTCAGCCTGTACACCACTTCTTCCAGGAAGTCCTTCCTGACTCTGTAAGACTGGGTTCAGGTATTCCTCTGACATGTTTCCATAGACTGTCTTGCCACATGCACGCTGATGTCACTGCCCTCTAGGCTGTGGACTCCAGAGCACAGACACGTGTTAATCTGTCTGATCACTTTATCTCTGGACTTACAAAGTCAGGAAATATTTGTACAAAGCAAGACCAGCCTCTATCCATGTCCTCATCCTGCTTCTGACATTCATGAGCTTGCCTTCTTTGATCCAGACCTCTGACCTTGAACTCACCTGAAGTTTCTTTTGGGGTAGTTGCCGAGGCAGGATTTGGTAGGGCATCTTCAGGGCTTCATATACAGCTTCACACTGAAGACTAAATGGCTGGTATTCTCGCTGTGGGTGGAGAAAGGTGGTCAGGACAACCCCTGTGGGATCCAGAGGACACAGGGCTTCCCCACAGTCTGTCCCAAGATGCGATCTTTCCCTATTATGGACTCACTCTCTCTGATTATCTTGATATTCCTTATGAGGAAGAATAAATGTAAAATTGTGTAATTATAGCTGAGTAATGAATGCATAATCAAATAACTACATGTTCAATATATATTTTTAAATGATTAATGTGGGTTAACATCCAGGATCATGGTTGGTCTACAATGTGTATTCAATAAATGATGGCTTTTTTCTCTTCCTGCTTTTGCTTGTCTGTTCACTATGGATTCATCTTGCCCCCTAGTTTCTTAAGTATTTTAAAAAATTAACTGGGTCATCACCTTTAAAGGCGTGGTGGCACACGCTTTTAATCTCAGCACTCAGGAGGCAGAGGCTGGCAGATCTGAGTTCCAGACCAGGCTAGTCTACAGAGCAAGTTCCAGGCCAGCTAGGGCTACACACAGAAACTCTTCTTGAAAAACAAAACAAAACAAAATTTACACTTTGTGTGAGCATGTGTATATGTGTACATATGTGTTATCTGTGTATGTACACATGCCAGTGCACATCTGTGGAGGTCAGAGGAGAACTTTCACAAGTCAGTTTTTGCCTCCCACCTTGTTGAGGTTGGATCTGTCTTGTTTCTTCCACTGTACTGCATACTCTAGGCTAGCTAAGCCACAGAACTCAGCTTTGTCCTTGGGTCCTAGGAATTAAACTCAAGTGGTCAGGCTTGCAGACCAGTTAATTTACACACTGAACCATCTCCCCAATCCTCATTTCTTTGTTCTTATTTATTCTTAAACATTTATTCATTCATTCATTTGAGGGAGAGAGAGAGAGAGAGAGAGAGAGAGGGAGGGAGAGAGAGAGAAAATGTTTGGGCATCAACATGCCGAGGTTTGCCTAAGGAAGTCAGAGGACAGCTAGAGGGAATCAAGCCTCTCATTCTGTCACGTGGGTTTTAGAGATCAAACTCAGGTTGTTAGGCTTGGAGGTGGGGACCTTTACCCACTCACCGAGCCATCTTATACTCCTTCTTTCCGTTTAACTTTTCTCCTCCTCCTCCTCCTCCTCCTCCTCCTCCTC
>NW_021604793.1:1636472-1712800 GCF_004785775.1 Grammomys surdaster
CGAGACAAGGTTTCTCTGTATAGCCCTGGCTGTCCTGGAACTCACTCTGTAGACCAGGCTGGCCTCGAACTCAGAAATCCGCCTGCCTCTGCCTCCCAAGTGCTGGGATTAAAGGCGTGCGCCACCAACGCCCGGCCTCCTCCTTCTTCTTCTTCTTCTTCTTCTTCTTCTTCTTCTTCTTCTTCTTCTTCTTCTTCTTCTTCTTCTTTCTGAGACAGGATTTCTCTGTGTAGCCCTGGCTGTCCTGGAAACTTACTCTGTAGACCAGGCTAGCCTCGAACTCAGAAATCTGCCTGTCTCTGCCTCCCAAGTGCTGGGATTAAAGGTGTGCGCCACCACTGCCCGGCTCTTTCTCTTCTTTCTTTCATATGTATGGTGTGTGGGGGTGCAAGTGTGGGTGGGTCAGAGGCTAATGTCAGGTATACATTTAGACAGGCTCTTTCATTGAACCTAGAACCCAGAGCTCACCATCTTGTCTCAACTGGTTGGCTTACCATGGGGATTCCATGTTTTTGCCTCCTGTGTGCTGGGATTACATATGGGTTGCTGGTATACCAGCTAGGCATTCATTTACGTGGATGCTGAAGATCTGAAGTCTGGTTTTCACGTTTGCATCTCTCTAGCCCTACCCACTCTGGTCTTTATAATACCTATGGATTGGGTATGCTAGTTATGCACTCTACCACTGACCACTGACCTACATCCCCACTCCCTCTATGGTTTTTCTTTTCGTATGTTTAGTTATTTATTGTTGTTGTTGTTGTTTTGAGATATGGTCTCACTATGTAGTCCTAATTGGCCTGGAACTGGAACTCACTTATGAAGACCAGGTTGGCCTCAGACTCATAGAGATCCACCAGCCTCTGCTTCCTGAGTGCTCAGATTAAAGGTGAGCAAGTGTCAGCAAGCTCACCATGTTCTACTGTTTTTCCATCAGGGCCAGAAAGGGAAGTAGTTGCTCCTACTGTGGCCAATAGGTGGCGCCAAGGACACACAACTGGTCTAAACCAAGGTGCGGGAGGTGACCTGTGTGTGTGTTTGTGTGTGTGTGTATGTGTGTTTTCAGTTACCAAAGCAGAGGTGGAAGGGAAGACAGCAGGGGGAAAAAACAGGGTCAGTCCTGCTAGGACCAAAGATTGGGGTTCAGGCTGCATAAAGCCTCCTTACCTGCAAGAAGGTCTTGGCCCAGACTCTGAAATGCAGCTGCAGACTCCGGCTCTCTTGGCGGTGCAATGGCCCAAACTCACAGCGCAGCCTGAAACACTTGGCTTCAGGGCATTTCTGGCAAGAAAGAAGGTGTCTGAGCCCAGAATTCTCCCCTGGTGACCCTGAGAACTCAAACAGGTGTCCAACTCTTGGGACAAACTTTTTTCCCTGCAGCAACTTACCAGGACTTGTGTCCCTGAGGCGGTCGAACTCCTCCCTGGAGCCTCTCGTTTCTGCAGGTGGTGTGGAGAAGTCTCTGGATCCAACTGGAAGAAGGGACATCCTTAGCTGCACCTCCTGCTTCATTATAGCACCTAAGTCAGCCTGAACCTATGTTCCAGAACCAGGGACCTGATTCTGTCTCTGTCCCTGTGTTCAACTAACCCACCTATGGCCAAGAACAAAGTGTACCTTGCTCTGCACTGTGTAGGAGATGTGTAAAGAAATCATTAAGTCTTTCCTGCCTAAGGGCCTTTGTATTGGCTGTTCCCTCTATTGGGAATGTTTGTCCCTTGTCTTAGAGGGAGGACTCAGCTTTGTCTTTCAGGTTTCAGCTGAATCATTGCTTTGTTTATTTAGCAGTGCTGGGATTGAATCTAGAGCCTTGGGCATGGTAGGCAAGTGTTCACCTGGCTAATGACTACCTCCTCAAGAGCTATCATAAGTCAGCTTTGTATCCCAAAGCATATCCCACAGGTCTACTTGCCTGTCTTCCTTCTTTCCTCCAAGAATTCTCACTATGAGGCTTTGGTTGTCCCAGAACTCAGTTTATAGACCAGACTGGCCTTTAATTTGTGGTTGTTCTCCTGTTCCAGCCTATTCTAAGGACTGGTAAGTAAGGTTACAGGTGTGACCATCATGCCTGGGTAACTTTATACTTTCATTGCTTCCACCCATCTCACTCAGGGTCTCTAGTAAATAGCTGAGAATAATCTTGAACTTCTGATCCTCTTGCCTTACTTCACAAGCACTGGGATTATAGGTGTATGCTACCATACCAGGCCTTAGCACTTTCCTTTCTTTCTTTTCACTTTCGAGACAGGATTTCACTGTGTAAGCCCTGGCTGTGCTGGAACTCTGTAGCCTAGGCTAGCTTCAAACTCAGAGATCTTCCTGACTTTGTCTCTGAGTGCTGGGATTAAAGGCATACACCACCACAACCTGGTTTCTTTGTACTTCTTATTGTCTACCAGCCTTCATTAGATGCAAGCTCCAGGAGTGTGGGGACCTTGTGAATTTCATATGGTGTGGGTTTTTCCTAGGTCTAACAATGTTCACTTTAACACTTACTTCATTAAATGTTGTTTACAAACAAACACACTCTCAAAGAGGGCCAGAGGACAGGTCTCATAGGACAAGGTGGCGTAGATCTGATAGCACACCATGAGAGAAGGACGACTACCTCAGAGCAAAGGACACAAATGTAGTAGAAGGGGATCTTTTTTCTCCTTCCAGATCTTGAGGTGCCCGTATCTTCCCACCACTTCCAATAGCCTCCAGGCAACCTTTCCCAGCTTCATAGCCCCATAGCCTCATTGCTCCACCCCATGGTGACCAGGTCCTCACCTCCAGGCCCTGGGAGTTGGGGGTGTAGTTGGAGGTGCAGTTGCTGAGTCCTGTCACCTTGGTCACATAGAGGAGCTGTTGGCCTTCCAGAGCCTGGGGACAGCTGAGTTCCAGCACACCCTGGCTGATGGAACTTGGCCCCTGGTTGATGAGCTGAGAGGGAAGAGCACACTTTGAGGAAGGGAAAGCTGCTTTGACATGCAAGCCTCGGTCGCCACTCATACATAGTGCATCAATCTGAGAACTGAAAGAACATCCAAGGGCAGCAATAAAGTCCACCTGAGCCATTACTTTTGAGACAAGGTCTCACTTTGTAATCCATGCTTGTGTCAGACTCATAGTAATCCTCCTAAAACACCTTTCCTTTGTAAGGCAATGGACCAGCGTGTCCTTCTTCTGGACTTCTCTCATAGGTCCTCAGTATTCTCCAGGCTGCCCCCTCTTATTCTCTTCAACTTACCTGGGTCCTAGGTACTGTCATTTTACTGGTTCCTTCTTTCTTTCCCTTCATGTGACTCAACACCTATGGCTTGTCTCCCAACCCTCCTCACCTCATAGACATGGTGGACAGCTGGGCCCAAGTCTCCCTCCTTCTGAGGCTGATCTTGAGGATTCCAGTCGCTGACTGGGAAAATCACAGCTTCAGGCTTGGAGACACTGAAGAGGAGAATAGTTTAGAGTGGACAAAAGGGACCAATGTGTCCTTCTCTAGAAGTCTGTCACCCTTCCCTCTAAAGGCCCCTTTCTGCCTGCGCACTGACCCGTTAAGGGAGACCTGGGCTTGAGCCTCCACCGAGAGTGGGAAGGAGACCACGTTGCTTTGTGAGTTGTTCAGGTTCTTGCTGTGGGATGGAGGCAAGAGCAAAGCAGTTTGACAAGAATCCCCAGGCTCTGCCACCTTCCCCGTCTTCCCTTCTTCTACTCTCAACTCAGCCCCAGTCCAAGTTCCTACCTGAGGATCTGGAAGTCAAACTGGATGGTTTTCTTTGTGTCTTGAAGATGAGGAACAGTGAACCGAAGGCCACCCCAGAGCTGTGTAGCAAACAGGGAGGATAAAGGGGCTGTTAGATAGAGTGTCTACCTACGTGCTAGGGCCCATCTTGTGCTTTCTCCTAGCCTTCCTCTTCTACCTCTCACTTACACTGGTGCCTGCCTTCATGGGGTTGCCCAGGTCACACACCAGCTGGCGGCTCTGGTTCACAGCAAAGTAGTCACAGCTCAGGCTGGAGAAGTTCTGGGGATAAGCAGGCCCAGGTCAGTCAGGCTTTGGCACCCCTCTGGAGGGGATTACCACTGAAGCCCCACTTGAGAGTCCCTTCTCACCCCTGGGTGTCGGACAACTCCTGAGTACTCAGCCTCCAGAGGGGCTGTGACACGAAGCTCAGCTTCATAGGCGCCACCCTCACCCATATTTTGGGCATGGAATGTCAGGTTCAGTGCGTTCTTGTCACCCAGGTATACATGTTTCTTCTCCCTGGAGGGGCACATTGGGTAAGGACACTGAGGAATGAGTCCATAAACCAGAGCAATGGGGCATGGTAATAACAGTGAGACTGGCTCTGTTGACTGGGCCCCAGCATAAGGCAAGACGTTGCATGCTAAGTACTGTGTTTAATTTGTCTAGAGCTAGAGAAATGAATGCTCCCTGTAGACAAACCCAAACCCAGAGATGCTCATGGACCTCACAAGGCCACAAAGCTAGAGTGTCCCTGTCTCTTTGTCATGTGACAGTCCCACTCACCCATACACATCCAGCTGCAGGTCAGGCACACAGATGTTGTCTTCACCACAGTCCAGCAAGATCTGGGCCTGGGGAGTGGAACAGCCTTGAGAGGGGTTCTACCACCCCATTCCCAGGGCCCCACCTCAGAGGCCAGGCCTGTCTTCCCAAGTTCTTTCCTTACCTTGTCCTCTATCCGGCTCTTGCTCTGGTAGTGTAGGACTGGCCGGAGGCCATGGCTGTCCATGGGTGCTTTGGGGTCCAAGGAGAAGTTGAGGGCAATGTGAATTGGGGAGAGTTTGTCTCTGAATTCTGATTCATTCTAGGGCCAGTGGAGAGAATTCATGGCATCAGGGATTCTGGGGCCTCGGTGACCCTGTTTCTTAGCTTTGCCTCTCCCTTTATTTGCTCAGGGCCCAAATCTGACCTCATTGCTCTGTAGGCCTAGGCACCTGGTGTCTGGCTCTTCTGACATAAAGGCTTCTTCTTTAGCCTCCCCCAACCCCCAGGCTTTTCAGGGGGAATCTCCCAATCAGCCATCAAGTCATATGCACACACATGGACACACACACACACACACACACACTCATGCACGCATTCACACCCACCCACCACCATCACCACCACCACCACTGCCACTGCCAAAGTCCTTTGTTTTATGTGGTCATCTACCCAGGCCAGGCCACCCTCATCCTCAGGCCATACCCTGAGATAGATCTTCATCTCCCTGCAGTCCTCCCGAGCCCCATTCTGGATAAGCAGGGTCTGGGTAAGGGTTGCCTGCTTGGAAGCCAGGAACAGTGCCCGCCTGACCCCTCCCTTCTGCTTCTGCCAGTCCAGTTGGAGTTCCACCTCGAAGCCTGTGGCCAGGAAATACAGTGTCAGTCTGTTTTTCTTACCTGTTCACCTCAGTCCTTCCATCCCACTCCACAGCTGCCACACTCAGCAGCTTCTCTCACCTATAGAGTTGGGGACATGTTTTCCAGAGGCATTGAGGCAGAAGCTAAGGTTGATGCTGGAGAAAGATGGAGGAGAAAGTGCTGAGTGTAACTGGAACTGGCCTCCTACCTGCCTCAGAAAGACCCAGACTAGGACACCCCTGTTTGTCCCTTCCTGAGGCAGACATGGCCCCCCTGCCCACTGGCAGGTACAGATCTCTGCAGGCTCCTGGCTCAGCTCACCAGGATACAGGGTTTCCTTCCAGGCTGCAGCTGCGCTCCTCTGGGTTGAACATGGAGGGGAAGATGGTGAGAGATGCACTGGCAGAAATGATGGGCCGACCCCTGCCAAGAGTGGATGTGGGGTAAGTAGAATTAAGGTTGAGCACCTGCTCCAGGACCCTAGTTCCCTCTGTACCGATGGTCCCAGTCTTAGTTTTAAAGGGAAAACTAGTTGCCCAGGCTGCCCCAGTCTCCCTGAGTTCATACCTGTACACCAGAGCTTTGTCTGCACCAAAGGATCCAACGATTAGATCTGTAGAAAGTCAAGAGACCACCCTTTACAGCAAGCCTGAAATCAGGATTGCCATCATCCAATACTTTCAAGTTTCATGGCTCAGAGGAGAGGCCTGAGCCAGGGGACTGCACCATCTGGTGGCAGCTGCTTAGAATTGCATCCCGAAGCTTGAATTCTAAGATGAAGGGCAATGGACACAACTTACCAGGGTATCCATTGCCATCCAGATCTCGTCCTCCTCGAAGGGCAGAGCCAAAGAAGTCTGGGGTATGACCAGCTGCCCACAGAGGCTGCAAAACCTGGGAAGGTTTAGTGCTCAGTCCTTCTGGGCCTCCAGGGAATATAAATACAACTCCCTGCTGGGCTTCCCCACCAAATGGAGCCCCAATGGCGACATCTGTAAGACACAGCACACATTATTCACTAGGTTAGGAGGTTAGGGGTCCATATCCCTATCAAAAAAACCCAAAAAATGCCGGGCAGTGGTGGTGCATGCCTTTAATCCCAGCACTTGGGAGGCAGAGGCAGGCGGATTTCTGAGTTCGAGGCCAGCCTGATCTACAGAGTGACTTCCAGGACAGCCAGGACTACATAGAGAAACCCTGTCTTGAAAAACCAAAAACAAACAAACAAAACAAAAAAACAAAGACAAAAACAAACAAACAAAAAACCAAAACAACAACAACAACAAGCCCCCCCCCCCAAACCCTTCAGGATCCTATTTTTTCCCCTGTTTACCCATCAATTCCTGTTCTAATCTCTTTAAATCCAAATACCCTTGAAAAGTTAGGAGAGTCTGGTAGTTTAGTTGACAGAAACCTTCCCACTAAGTTCCTGACCAACTAGCATCCCCCCAACTCAACCTCAGCCCTCTGAGCCTCAATACTTACCATTGTAGCCGTCTTGGTCCAGGTCTCCCAGGGGTGTCAGAGAGCTGCCGAATCGGCCAAACTCGTCTTGGCCAGTGAGGGTGAGGGTGGCTGTGGGCTCTATGCCCTCTGGGCGCTGCAGGTAGATGTAGACCCTGCCCACCTCCTGAGGTCTCCCATCAGCTGTCCGCTCCATGAGCAGGGGTGCCCCTACCAGCAGGTCGTCTAGCCTGGGGAAAAGGGAAGACCCAATCATTGTGACAACCCTTGTTTTGCTATAATTTATTGCCTTCGTAGAGGAACTCCAGGCATTCTGGATCCTCAGGCACCCTGAGGGCTCTGATGTGGCATCCAGCCCCCTTCTTGCCCTGACCAAGGAGAAGGCAAGCATGAATTAAGAGTCTAGAAAAAAATACCCTGAGGCAGCAGTCTGCCTGCACTGTCCCATCCCCTGATCGGGTCTGGAAGATGCAACCTTCCCATCACTCACCCATCTCCATTGGTATCGGTGGCAGCCACGGCATAGCCAAAGTAGGAGGCCATCTGTGGGGACAAAGGGCAGCATGGAGTCAGAACAAGGTTGGTTCAGTAAACAGGATCAAGAGAGGCTGTAAGTGGACATTCAGAGGCTCTAGGGGAGGTAGGAAGTTTGACACTATTGGTCTGGGGCTGCAGTCAGTGAGGGTATCCTCACCTGTTCTCCTGAGACATTGTAGAGGGAGTGGATGTCTGAGCCATTAAGGACGGTGACCTGAAGATGAAGATAAAGGCCTATAGGTCCTGGATGCCCCATGTCTGAAGGTCTGGGACACATGGGACAGGCATTCCTCAGGAATAACTTAGCACTCGTCTGACTCCTTTCCAACTTGCCCTCCTTCCACCTACAGGCCTTCTCTACTGCTTTGGTGTTTTACATTCTTCCTCCATATCCCTTATTGATTTTCATTCCTACCCACTAGATTTTAGCAACCAGACTATCAGGTCAGTGGGACACGGAGCATGGTCTTTGCCTCTCAGAGATGAAAGAAGAGCTTAGCAGGCAGTAGACAAACAGTAATTGTTACTAGATACACACTAGGGCTTCGAATCCATCAGATTCAGAACTCTAGCCACGCCTCATCTACCAGAGTCTGTAAGGCACTCACATCTCAGCTGTCTCCTCTTAGCCATTGACCCAGCAGACTTCCAAGTCTCTTGGATCTTGTTCTCTGCCCACTGTTCTGCTGAGACCTGGTATGAGCCTTCCCAGGACTGGCTGGACTGTGTCTCGGGTTTTCCCCACTGGCACTGATGCCAGAGAGCAGATGGAGGACTGTGATTCCCACCTGTACACCCCAGGGGCCTCTGCAGCCACTGTTAGTGGCCTGTATATTGGCCAGCCCTCTAAAGCTCTGGTGTCTGGCCCCACTGCCTGTGCTTGTCCAACCCTCCCTTATGCTTCTCATTCTCTTTTACCTTATGAAGCTGCAAACTAGTCCCAGTCCCATATTCTCTGTGTTCTTATGCCTGTGCCTGGGACTCCCTCTTGTCCCATCTGTGTGGAACCCTCATAGAACCTTCCCTGAGACACCCTCTCTGGAAGGAGGTTACTGCTTTCTTAAAATGTGCTGTTATCCCGATTGCTTTTCTGTAATTTCCAATTCAGAAAGTTTGAATTTGGAATAAGATTTGGAATATGATAGATGCTAAATATTTATCCAGCTGCTCCTAAGCAACACAGTTGGTATTTTAGGACAACAGTTTTTTTATGTGCAAACTGTCAAGATTGTTCTTCACCCCACAGTCCCGTGGTGGGGAAGGGAACACCATCATGCATGGACAGTGCCTGGAACATTGAGACTCACGAACAGTGGCTTCATCAAGATTAATGCTGTGTGTTTTATTCCACATATTTGACTAGAAGCGCCTTAAGAGATGGGATAAGATGTCTTCATCTCATCTCTCACCTTGCCTTAATAAATGTTGTTAATTGAGCGACCGTGTGTGGCACTTGTCATGGTCTAATAATAGCTG
This sequence comes from Grammomys surdaster, assembly GCF_004785775.1. NCBI lineage: Eukaryota > Metazoa > Chordata > Mammalia > Rodentia > Muridae > Grammomys > Grammomys surdaster. Next base: position 1,645,302 of record NW_021604793.1, read on the forward strand.
GTGGCTGCACACGGTCTAACAATTTACAAGTGCTTTCATTCCCCTCACAAGTGCCTTGTGAGGTCAGAACTATTATTACCCCATTGTACATGGAAGAAGCAGCTTAGAGCGGTCAAGCAGGGGACAGCGTAGCAATAAAAGAACAGATTAATTTATCCAGAGTCAGTGCCAGAATTTGAACCTAAGTCTGATTCACACATTTCCTTCCCTTGAACGAGACTTCTGGAATCCCATGTGTTCTCCCAGAGCCTATGCCCTGATCTCTTCCCTTGATGTCCCCAACAAACTGCCACACAAGGCTCTGCACTTAGCCTGGGTGAGAGCAGAGGGTGGCGGGCAGGGGCTTACATAGCCATAGGTGAGATTCCCTTTGGGCACGCCAGCAACAAAGTCTGCAAAGAGAAGAGAGACTGATGGACGGAGGTGAGGACAGAGCAGACTCAGAATGTTGTTTTGGGCTTTCTCTCCAGCCCCCACTTTGGTCTGAAGACTCACTTACCTTCTGTGTCATCACCACTGAATTCACCCACAGCCACAGAGTATCCTGGGAACAGAGTGTGTGATGTTAGCATTGCCTCCTTGGGGACCCCTATTCTCTGGCCCTCAATCCCTTCATTGTCAGCCTGTACACAAGTATGGCAGCAGAGCTGGTGGCACTGAGTGGGAGAAGCAGGGAGGCTGAGTGAGGATTGAGGCCCCTGATTTCCCCTCCCATTCTCTCCCCACCTGCTTGCCTACCCAAGTAGCTGTCATCATAGACGGAGCTGGCCTGGCGGGTCTGCAGCTGCCCCTGAACAGGGTTGATGAGGTACTCTGGGTAATAGGACTCTGAGATCTGCTCTTGAGTGGCTGACAGGATCTGGCCTGGAGGGGGAGCAGGGTGATGAGAAGGGGGAGGTCACACTTTGGGGAGAATGAGTAGGATTTTAGAAGCATGGGTCAAAGCTGACCAGTGGTAACACACTCATTTAATCCCAACTGGGAAGCAAGTGAATCTCTGAGTTCAAGACCAGCCTAGTCTACAAAGTGAATTCTACATAAAGAAACCCTGTCTTGAAAAAACAAAAGAGCCGGGCAGTGGTGGCGCATGCCTTTAATCCCAGCACTTGGGAGGCAGAGGCAGGTGGATTTCTGAGTTCGAGGCCAGACTGGTCTAGAGTGAGTTCCAGGACGGCCAGGGCTTATACAGAGAAACCCTGTCTCGAAAAAACAAAACAAAACAAAACAAAAAAACAAAACAAAAAACAAAACCAAAAAAAGAAAAAAGAAAAAAAAAGAAAGAAAAAAATAAAACAACAAACAAAAATGAAAAGAAAGGAAAAAAGAAAAGAAAGAAAAAGTTTGAATTAAGGAAAGGATGTGGCATCAAGGCCTGAAGAGAGCAAAGGAAGGGCTTACCTTGCCAGAAGTAGCTCCCAGGTCCACCTAGGACCACACGGCCAGTCTATGGGGAAGTACAGGGAAGAGGGATGATCACATCATCTGGTACTGACCCTAGATCCTCACTTGCTACCTTCCCTCCCCAATCACCTCACCTTGGTGAACTCGGCACTGAAGCCCCCTTGGCAGTAACCCTGCCCTGCTGCACTGCCAAAATCTGTGAGGGAAGACAACGAGATGAGCTAGCAGCACACTGATGGGCTGACAGGGAAGAGAGGCAAGAGCAAGAAAGGAGACTGGTCAAGAGTCTCCTGAGCAGTCTTGAAAATATGTATCAGTGCCTGGGAGCCATGAAGAGAAAGCCTCAAGCACCTGATACCCTCCCATGGAAAAGGCACAGTGGTTCACTACACTCTGGTCCCTACCTGAGCGGCAAGGTGCATACTCCAGAATCCGGGTGAAGTTTTCTGTGGAGAGGTAGCAGGTGCCCACTGGGTCACTCTGTGGGTCCTTTTCTGTGCGCCAGCTATACAGTGGAGCGCATGCCTGGGAGGGCCCGGGGCAGGGGGTGTTCATATTTAGCTTAGTAAGATGACCACCCCTCACCCCCAACTAGACCTGGCCCTCTCTACCACAGCTTAACCCTTAGCTACCACACCACTGAGCCCACTCATGCCTCACCAAGATGGAGGAGCCATGGGCCCGAACCGTTGCTCCAAACCACTGCAAGGACTTATACTCCACAGGCTCTTCTCCCTTGTCACTGGACAGTGAGGACTCCAGGATCCGGGAGCCTTGGGGAAATTGAAAGTGGACTGTCACACTGGTTCTCAGGAAGGTGACCCTAGCCTTGGCCTAGGATATTCAGCATTTCTAGACCCTGAGTTCCACTGGGACAGGGGTATGGAAGGAGTTTTAGACTCCTTTGTGTGACTGGACTTGACTGATTCTTGCTCTCCTTATACACACACACACACAGACATATACACATTGACAGAAACACACATCCACATACATCCATAGAAACACACACACATATTCATAGAAACATACACACATATACACACACTCATATACACACATACATCCACAGAAACATACACACATCCACTCGCAGAAACACACACACTCATACACTCACATATCCACAGAAACACACACACTCCCCCTGCCTCCCCACCCCCAGCTTCTCAAGTTGTCTCCTTGGCTCCTCCTCTGACTTTCTCTTAGCTAGAACAAGACACTTTCATTGTGGTGCTGGGCAAGACTGGCCAAGTCTCATGGCTAATCTCTGTCTGTAGCCAGCCCCGTGTCTCTAACAGCCCCTCTTTTTGCCTCCACACTAGACTTCCCTTTCTGTCTCTTTCCAAGTCTAAACTTTGCCCTCTGTAGCACCTCCTTTCTTGCTCTTCTTACTCTCCACCTGTCTCTCAGTCTTTTTGTTTGTTTGTTTTAAGACAAGTGTTTCACTATGTAGCCCAGGCTGGCCTTGAACTTCTGGCACTCTTTTTCTGACTTAGCATCCTGTGCCCTCAGGCTTTTAAAGTCAGCCTTAGGAACTGGGGCTGTAACTCAGCACATGTTTACTATGTATAAAACTTTGGGTTCAATGCCTAGCACCCCTTCAGAAATTAGCTGGCCTCCACATTTTTATGCTTACTTCTTCTTGCCCTCTTATCTCTGAGGACAGACTGCCTGTTTTCACAGCCTTGCTTTCTACTAGCTGAGTGAGTTAACCTTTGCTTCCTCCCTCACAGGATGGGGATACTAATACTTCATACAGTTGCTGCAGGATTAAGTGAGCCGAGGCATTCTCGGTAGTGCCTAGCATGGAGTAAAAGCTCTCTGAGTGCTAGTTGAACTGCCTCAGCTTCCTCAGGTCCATCTGCCTGAAGGCCAAGCTCCTTTGGGGCATTGGCTGAATAACACTGTACCCAGTGTGCACTATCACTTAGCTTAGGAACAGAGCTCTGCAGCCTCCTCTGCCTTTGTCTGCATTATGGCCCTGGCTTCCCAGAGCTGTGGGTGATTCAGTGGAAATGAGAGCCACATGTTTCTGAATCATGCCCGCCCTTCTTGGGCTGGGCTGGGAACATGGAGCGAGTGCCATGGGGAACCCACAGCTAGGAGTTGGAGCACCAGAACTACTGCTGGAGGAGCACGTGGTCCTGGGACTAAGGTTGCACCCCTCACAACAGGATTCCCAGGCCCCACCCCCAAACTGCAGGCCCACTCACCCACCCACTTATGCTAGGCCCCTCCCTGAACTCTTCCAGCCTACCTTTGCTGTCAAATTGAATGGTGGTGCACTGGATAGGACTGGTGCCCCAGGGACACACATAGACAGCACCACCTTGCAGTACACCTGGCTGGCTAGTGTTAGCCTTGGGTGCCCCAACCAGCACACTGACTCTGTGGAGGGGAAAGGAGAAGTGGATTAGGATGGGTCCTATTTCCAGGTCAGTGTCTGGAGGCAGGATGCACCCAGACCTTTGGGCCAAGAATGGGGGTGGGGTAGATGTCCCTCGGATTGTATTTATATCTCAGAAGATGCCACAGATGCCAGAGGGAGGGGCTGGAGTCAGGCATTCCCCATGTGCTGCTGTCACTAACTCAGCTCCTCCCTTCCTCCCGCACTCTCCTACCTTCTTCCCCTACTACTAGAGAGGAGAAACCAGAGTCAGTTCCTGGAAAGGGAAAAGAAGACTAGAGTCTGGACTGTGGCTTTCTTGTCTCTTCCATCTACTTGCCAAGGTTAGATATCCAGCCCAACTGAGGCTGTAGCCTAGGAGTAGAGGATGTGCTTGGCACATGCAAGGCCCTAAGCACCAGGCTAAGAAATGATACCAAATGCAATGTGTGACCTTTGGTTGAAAGTGGATTTATGCATGTATGTGTGTATGTGTGTGTGTGTGTGTTTCTTTGTGTAGCTCTGGCTAGCTGGAACTTGATCCTTAGACCAGGCTGGCCTCGAAGTCACAGAGATCCCCCTGCTTCTGCCTTCCAAGTGCCAGGATTAAAGGCGTGTGCCACTACTGCCCAGCTTAAAGTATATATTAAAAGGACAATTTAGCTCCAGAATCCCAGGCTCCTGTAGAGTCTCAGGGCCCTCACCTATTTTGCACCCTTTCTTCCCAAGCCAAATTTTCTCCCATGGCTGGAACTCAGGCAACTGGCCACTTAAGTCTTGGGGCATGTTGGAGGAAAATGTGAGTCTCAGAAATCAGGACTATGAAAACAGGCCACTTACTGGGCCTGGCTTGCCCCACCCTGTGGTCCATAGTGGACCTCACCTTCCTAGCTGGGGCTCTGACACACTCGTACCTCTTTCCCACAAGTCAGCCCCAAATTTAACTCAGATCCTGTTCTTTTGGATCCTCTTCCTGGATATACATGTCTGAGATGGGGTCCTCCGAGGGATGGCTCCTGGCATTCTTCCTCTACCAGCTCTGGTCCTTTGCCTCTGGGGTCTCCACACAGCTCTCCTCTATTAGTCCTGGTTCCTTGTCTCCAGGCCCTCCATATAGCCACAGTCTTCTTCTCTCCTGGCACTCTCCTCAGGATCTCCTGCAATGACTGCATCTGGCAGTCTGGGCAGCTTTCCTTGGCACTCCAGCTCTGGGCCAGTGTCCCTGCCAGCCTTGGCCTCTGCTCTTCTCCCCTGCTGTCACTGGCATTGCTCCTCAAACTCCGCCTGTCCCCAGCACTGCTTGCTCTCCTGATTTAGATTCCCAGGTTCCCTCTTATCTTCTTTACTTTTTAACTTATTTATTCATTTAATACGTATGGATATTTTCCCTGTACGTATGTTTATGTGCTGTGTGGGTACTTGGTTCCAGAGGAGACCAGAAGAAGGCACTGGATCCGTTGGGACTGGAGTTATAGGTAGTCATGAGCAGCCATGTAGGTGCTAGGAATAGAACCCTGGTCTTCTGAAGAACAGCCAATGTTCTTAACTGCTTCTTCTTTCCTTTTGTTTTGTTTTCTGACACAGGGTTTCTCTGTGTAGCCCTGGCTGTCCTGGAACTCACTCTGTAGACCAGGCTGACCCTGGACTCAGAGATCTGTCTGCCCTCTGCCTCCCAAGTGTTAGGATTAAGGCTTGTGTCACCTTTGGCTTCTTCCTTTCTTGATCTCAGATCAAAGGCCTCTTCACCCCTCATGGTTTCTGTACCCTCTCAGCTTTCAACATTCCCAACATCCACCCCTTTTCTTGCAAGTGGCTGTTCCTCAGTCTTTATCACTAAGGATGAGGACCCAAAGGGGGACTTGTCACAAAGATGTCTTTTGAGAGTCATACTGAGGGGGAAGGGGTCTAAGAGCAGCAAGGAAGGCAGTCCCCAGGACACCAGGGGAGTATGGGTGGAGTGTGAGAGGACAGGTGAGAATAGAGAAGGCAGGGGTCCAGAGGAGCAGGATGGGGGACAGACAGGAGGTACCTTAAGTTATAGAGTGGAGAGGGGAGGTGCCAGCTTTGGTTACCCTGGGAACAGGAAATGTTTACTGCCTGTGGCTTCCGGTCAGTTTTCAACCTCTCACTTCTCCATTTGTCTCCCACCTCTCAGGCATTAAAGCCAATTAGAGGTTTGACACACCACTTTACCAGCCTAGTGACTTTCAGGTGAGAATGCTGGGAAAAATGGGAAGCGGAAGCTGCAGACCCAGGGCAGGGGTGGGGAGGGAGAAAGGGGTGTGGTCCTTGTGTAGCTTGGGCTGCTGGGCTGCTATGGAGAACTTGGCCACAGCTGCTGGCTCCACAAGAGGCAGAGCACAGGAACCAGACCTGCTGCACCGGAGCTGAGAGCTCTGGTTCTTGCCTTAGCTCAACACGGGCTTGGGTTTCCTCTCTTCCTCTGGGTTCTATCAGAATCCCCGAATTCCTCCCATACTGCCTGCATTTGTGGAGAAACTAAGAAAGAAGCGTTTGTCAGTCCTTTCAAAGCTTGTGAAGGCTGTAGGCCCATAGACCTACATATCTGTTCACCAAGTGAAGGTTTGGGGATCCCAGAATGCAAACAGGGGACATGGATCCAGATCAGACCCCCTAATCAATGACTTCTACCTAAGGTTTTAGTGGTGTGTCCATTTTAGTAGTCACTCTGGCACCCACACATGCTAGGTGAGGTGCCTGTGCCAAGATTGCCATGTAAGCTTTTTATCCTTATTCTCTTCCTACCTGCTGCTTCCTAAATCCTACAGCAGTAGAATCCTCATAGTAATTCAAGAGGGTACCAAGAGAGGGTCGCTTGGGTTATTTTCAATTCTGCAGAAAGCCTAACGGAAATCATGCATTTAGCTGATAAGGCATCCCAGGCTAATTAAAACTCCAAGTGCATTTGCTTTTGGCTGGCATTATAACAACTTGTATGAGGAACTTGGTTATCTCAGGCTGGTCAGAAGCTCTGATTGGCAGCTATAGATACTTTTGGTTCATAACAGATGAAAAGACCATTTGTTATCTCCCACTGGATGCAGCTTACACTCTATTAGAGTCCAGGGGAAGAATACTAGGCATCATCATTTCTCTTGAAGCCTCAGAGTTTGGAGATTCTAGTTAGTCTTTTGAGACCACCTAGAAGCCACTGTGCAGAACATCCACTGACTTTAGGACTAATGTAGATACCCTCTGAGTGCTGAATGCAGCAAAGGAAGGGCCACTTCAGTTCTGACATCCCTCAACAAGTCCTCAAACTGCTGCCCTAGTCTTATGACCTTATTTGACAGATGGGAAAACTAAATCCAAGAGAAGCCACACCCATCCAGGGTTGCTCAGAATCTTTCCCAGGATGTGAACCGAAGCCTGGAGTCCTGTAATGTTGTTTCCTAGGCTAGTACTCTGTTCTACCCCATTGCCAAAACATCCTCTGCTCTCTTCACTATCTTCCTAGCCAGGCTTCTGATTAACCAAGCCCTTGTTCAATATTCAGTTACTGTTTGACTCCCTTGGCTTGACAAGGTCAGGGTAGAGAGCATCTGGTGGGTCAGGGCCCAGCTCCCACAATCCTACCTCACTCCTGGCCAGGTCAGAGGTGGACACTGCTGGAACCCATGTACATCCCAATGGGAGACATCTGGTTGGTTGAGTACGAGCTGCCTCCAGCAGACTGGTCCATTTAAAAGTCACTTTCCCTCCTCTAGCTTTCTTTTTCAAAGATGAGTTTGCTTCTGAGTGATTCCTAAGCTAACTTCTAAATTTCTATGACTTCTGAAGCGACAATACTTTCTCTGCTCAACACAGATTTTTAAAAAATAATCCAATGAGAAATGAATATGAAAGCTTACGGGATATGTGAGGAAAACTATTGTAACTATCACAGTCATCAGCAAGTACTACAAGTGTGTAAGGACTGAGGATGTAGCCCCACAGGTGGACTGCTTGCCAAGCATGCACAGAGGCCCTGGGTTCAATCTCCATAAACTAGGTGTGGTGGAGGGTGTGACAGAGCCTACCTACAATCCCAGTACTCTAGAGTGGTAGGATCAGAAGTTCAAGGTCATCCTTGGCTACACAGTTTGAGGCCAGCCTGGGAATGAATGAATGAATGAATGAATGCAAGTAAGAAATGGAGGAAAACTTAAAATAAGAATGAGGAGGGTGTCACAGAAGAACATCAGAATCAGGAATTCCCCCACAAAACTCATGCCTTGCGTATGTTGCTCAACCTCTGTGGGCAGGCACCTTTTAGATATCGTCTCATTCAGTCCTAAGAATAACTTAGGCATCATGTTCAAGAGAAGGCTGAACTGCAAGGGTTTAAGTAACTTGCTCAAGCCCCAGCTCTTTAGTGAACAGTAAGCACTCACACCCAGAGCTGCCTGGCTTCAAGCTTCTTCACCTCTTTATGTCTGTGTAACCTCTGCAGAGGTTCATCCTGTTCTCTCATTATTCAACATGAGAAGTGATGCAGGAGAAACAAAGAATACCAAGACCACAGCCACCAAAGGGGCTGAGGTTTTTTTTTTCATGAAATGTGTGTGTTGGGGGAGTCTAATACTCACAGGTGCTGGGAGGGAAGTCATAAGGAAGGAGAATGCCCTAGAGCTTATGCCCAGAGCAAAGGGGAGGGAGGGAGGGAGTAAAATGTGAGCTGGACACCTGGGTTCTCTTGAGGAATGAAGAGGCTGGGTCTTGTTTTAGAAGAGACCTCAGGGACTGAAGGATCAGGCCAGGGGTCACCAGGAGTGCAAAGTCCATCAGATATTTTAAAAGAGAACTGACAGTTTTGTGTGGGGTGGAGTGACACTCTGATGGGGGAAAAGACCCTATATCCCCTCCATCCCCTCTGCTCCATTAGGGTTGTGGTAAGAAGTTTGGGGGACCCTGGCAGAGGCTCCAGGATAGGGTGATGAAATGAGATTTGGGCAAGAGGCCAGGGTGTGGGGTGGGGGTTGGGTGGAGACCTTGAAAAGCTCAAACTCAACGGCTGTGGCCTAGTTATCTTTCTGTTTTTCTATCCCTAAGTCCCTCAGATAAAGTTAAAAAAAAAAAAAAACTGTCCCTTCTCCAACCAAATTAGCTAGAGTTAACCTCACCCCAGTCCTATAATTAAATAACAGCTAAAATCAGATGACTTCTGACAAAGGTCCTATCAAGCCCTAAGATCCCAGGGTTGATGCCATGGGCAAAGAAAGGCTCAGAGCTAGGAGGTGGAGAAACACCTATTGCTGTCATCAAAGGGGTTCAGGAATCTGGCATCTGGGGTTCCTTTAGCCCAGCAGTTGGGACTGTCACTTTTCTCTTACTTCCCGACCTCCTCTCCTTATTTAAACAACCATGTTTGTTTCAATGTGGCCTCTAACTCTGATTTCCCCAAGACCGTGGGCACCAGTCTAGGTCTGCTTATTACCCGGAAATAAGGATTCTCCATAGAGATTTTCAGGAACCTTCGTTCTGATGCTCTTGGGCCCAGAGAGTCTATGTCTTCCCAGCTTCCGACCCTCGTCCCAGAAGTCTGAGTCTCAGTTCTACTACAGCCGACAAGCTACAGGAAATCAGCTTTTCTCTTCCTCCCAAGAGCTGGAGCAAGAGGGAAACCTCCCACCCCCCTTCAGGCGCGCGCACTCACACCCCTCCCGACACATCCGTGCACCGCCCTGGGCTGATCCCGCCTCTAGCCCCAGTACCCCCAGTGCCAGGGTCCTGGGATTCTCCCCAAGTTCTTGGATCTCCTCGCCTGAAGAGATTGGGGGTGGGATACAATTCAGGAGACTGAGGAGAAAGGGGAGGGAGCCTCCGTCCCCCTCCCGGGTCTTTCCCGAGTCTGAGTTGATGGGGGAGGGGAGGATGAGACTGGCCCCCACGTAACCTTCCGACCCCCTCAGTCTGTCTTCCCTCTTACTGCACACGCTCACCCAGCTCCAACCCTCTCAATGGCCCCACGGAAGACCTCGAGGTTCTTTCACTGCCCTCTAAGGCCCTGCCCGGCCTCTGCGCCCCCCTCGACTCCCACCCGCCACAGGTCTCCCGCAGTCCACAGATCGCCAGAGACCCTAGGCTTTCTGCGCCCTTTCCTCCCGGTTGGCCCCTAGACCCTGCCTGTACTTCTCCAGCTTCTAGATTTGAGTCCTCTCCTCATGCCACACAAGTTTCGACACTGATCTCACACTCCACGTCGGCCACGGTCACTCCCTGCTGCAGCGCGGGCCCCCAATTCTAGCTTGGGCCCCCAACTCAAGTTTTAGTCCTTCCAAACTCCGCCCTCCAACTCAAGTCCTGGTCGTCTCCAGTCCTCGGCGCGCCCCCAGTCTCCAGGTGGCCCCCTGCCCGCTTCCCGCCGCGAACCTTGCCACTCACCCGTCCTTTCCCGGCCGGTAAAACTCCACGGAGAAGCCAAAGAGGGACCCAGGGGGCCCGGAGAGCACCGCCGGGGCCTCCGCGTCTAGGTTGAAGCCCCCAACCTGGAGTGGTGGCGGCCACAGTAGCAGCAGCAGCGGCAGTAGCGGCGGTAGGCGTCGGGGCCCCCAGCGCAGCAGCGCCGCGTGGAGAGGAGATCGTGGTGACCGTGGCGTCCAGCTCCCCATAGCGCCCGCTCTTCCCTGTCCTGGGGCCACCGACCCGGAGCCGCTTCCTAAACCTCCCAGAGGCGAATGACTCAACGCGGGGAGGAGTTTGCCAAACTCCCGGCTGGGCCCTCCCCCCGGCCGCCGGGCCGGCTGGCGGGGGGGCATTCCTGGGTCCTGGGGACGCTGAGGCCGCGCCCCGCACCCCGAAGGGGCGTGGGGGGCCGCACCTCTGCACCCCTGGCTCCGGCCCCAGCTGGAGGCTGGTGGTCTGGCCTTGCTCAGACTGGGCGGGCTTGGGTTCTTCGCCCTCCTCTCCGCTTCCCCCTCCTTCCTCCCCCTCCTTTCCAGATGTACAACGTAAACGCTCGGAAAAGTAGTCGGAAAAAGGGAGCAGAAAATTTCCTAATGAGGAAAGGAATCACCTCTGGGGGGCGGAGGGAGCCTGAAAATTTTGTGCGTGGGTCTCCCTCATTTCTTCAGGAAAAAAACTTTGGGGGTCGAGAGACAGGGGACTCCTCTGGCATCTGGCCAACCGGGATTCCCCTTGCCTTCCGGGGCCACTGGGTGCCTGGGTTCGGGCCAGCTGGATTGGGGACTCTGCAGCCCAGTCACTGAATGCTCCCAGGCAGCCTCTTAGGGCAGTTTTGTTGGCCTCACGAATTCCGCGGCTGCCCCTCCCCAAGCTGATAGAGTGGAAAGCATAGGAGTTTTGGGGTCTCTGACATAGGAGCATTCGGCCTTAGTTTTCTAGCCGCTAATGTAGGGTTTGGACGTCTCTGTTATGACTCTTTCTTGGATTTGATACTAACCAAGTGGTCAGCCCCTCAGGTCAGTTCCTTCATCAAATTGCCTGATTCCCTGGATAAATCTCAGAAATATAAGTAGTGGGTAGCAGTTGTGATGGTGGTGGTGGGGTGTCTTCAAAGGGAACCAACTTTCAGCTTCTGTTGGCCGTCTGCAACCCAAGACACTCCCAAGGCTTGTGTAACTATCGGAAGGGTTGGTAGTAAGTAAAGGTACCTTTCTAGCCCCTAGCTCAGGCAGTGTGTGATGAGATCACCTTTCAGGATTCTAGTCTTTATCTTAGTCTGGGGGAGGGGAGAGAGGCCTAGAGTCTTCCCCTAATCCCCTTTTCTACTCCCTTCTCAGCCTTTTCCCTTCAAGACTTCTCTCCTTTCAGAATAATGCCCACGAAGTAAAATCCTGCCTGCTTCTTGCCCTTCTCTTTTGACCCATTGTGGCCTGTGGGGGTTCAGAATGAAAATCCCAGAGTCATTTTTTTTTTCCTGCTGTGTGCTTCCTCTCATTCTGTTACTCTTACTCTGCTTTCTGTCCCCAGTCACCCAGCTAGATCTTCAAAAGCAGATCTCCAGGGCCAATTGCAGCCCCAGAGAAAGGCCAACTGGACAGACCACAGCCATGCTGGCTCCATTCCACTTTCACATCTGCAGGTCCTGACCCTTTGTCAGGTGAGGAACCCAAGGAATCTAAGGGTCAGGATCTCAGGCAAGCAGTGTCCAAAGTCAGCCTCTGGTGTGACTGGCCAGGGGGAACCCAGTTGGAGAGAAGGATGGAATTTTACTGTTTATAGTCATCCATGTGAGGCTTGGGTCCCACATGTGTGAATCCAGCCCTCTCCTTTCTTAGCCCAGACTTTAGATTTTTCCCAGGATTTAGGAGCTAGGGTGGGAGGGGGGTATACAGCTAGGGAGGTGTGTGACTCAGATCCTCCCAGGAGCCTTGGTGAGGGACAGGGGACATAGTGTCCTGCCCTGGTCCTCCTCCTCAATCCCCCAATATTGGCCAACTCAAACAGGCCCCCTCCCTGTCCATTCCTTGCTCCTGTTTACACAGGAGCCCCTTAGTCATTCTCTGGCTAGCTGTTCTACTCTCCCCAATATCCCTCCTCTCTTGGCTCTCTCTGCCCTTATAAGTCCTCACCCAGTGGCCCTGACACCTCTGGCTTTCTCGCTTGCCTTCCTTGCCTTTGCCTAGCCTCCTTTTCCTCTGCTTCTTATTGAGTCTGAACTGGAATCTCTTCCTGCTGGTACTTCAGCATAACCCTCCAGGCCAGTTAGAGAATGATTCCCCAGAGGCTATCCATCTAATCTTTAGAAGAGAAAATTGCTGTAGAGTGATGACTTGTTTAAGGTCACATGGCTAACCAGTTATGGAGTGTTTAGGACCTGAGTGCTTAAAATTTTTGTTTGTTTACATTTATTTTGTGTATATGAGATAATGACACACATATACGGGTCAGAGTACAACAGAGCAGCTGGTTTTCTTACTCCACCATGTGGCTCCCTGGGATCAAACTCAGAACATCAAGTTTGAGGTGGCAAGTACCTTTACCATTTTGCCAGTCCAGCCTGACATGGGTGCTTTGACTCCAAGCTCACTGCTCTCTTCTTAGGCCACTGCTTCTGCATCCTCTGGCTCCTCTCAATATTTCTCCCTGTTCTGTATATCTCACCTTCTCCTGTGTGCCCCTCCGTATATCTCTGGTTTCCCTCTCAGATCTGATCTCTGGTAGCCTCTGTCCTATGGTTTTGTGGTAATGATTTGCTTTGGTGGCAATCATTTATCATAGTGTGCTCCAGGATGGAGGCACAGAGGGTGAAAGACAAGGCCAGGGCCCTACTCACCAAGCTCCTGCTGTCAACAGCTTGCCTCTTTGAAGGCTGCAAGTTTAGAAGCAGAAGAGTGAATTTCCACAGAGGAATTCAGATGTAGATGCAAGATCTAAAGTTAGGAGTAATGCCAAGCTCTGGCAGCCAGGTTAGGGTGTGAAACAGTGATGGTTTATTTAACACGTGTTATATGTTGAGTTCTGGTCTGAGCTTTAAGCTGTCTGTCCTCCATGTAGTCTTCCCAAAGGCCCAGCACTGAAAGTATGACTGTCCTAATTTTACTGTTAGGAAGCAGCCTCAGAGGAGCGGCTATCAGCTTTACAGGAGAAGGGGAGAAGGGCGGAGGTGCACCAGAGCAATCCAGCAAGAGGCTTGCTCTTCTGATGGTCTACAAAGCTGGAAATCTACAGGGAAGTAGGCATCTTAATCTAGATCTGTTGTTCTTGGGGGTAGGAGAGGGAGATTGTACATACAACCCATAAATCTTCTGAAACTGGAGGGTTTCTGTGTACGTGATTTCTCTGGGGCAAGACCCAGTAGCTTCTTCTTTCAAATGCCTGGAAACTGAGAGCCCTGAGATTGGGTGCTTTGAATTTAAGAAGTAGGCTTCCACCTTGTGGGGCCTGTAAAAAAGCTTGTCTGGATAAAGGAGACTGAGGTCCTCAAGAAATCAACCTCTCACTAACTGGACTCAGTGGCACATGCTTATAATCCCCACACTGAGGAAGCTGAGACAGGAGGATTATAAATTCCAGGCCTGTGTAGACTATATAGTGAAACCTTGTCTTGAATGGAGTGGAGGTGGTGGCACAGTCTTTAATCCTAGCAATAGGGAGGTAGAGGGAGGGAGGAAGGGAGGGGAGAATCTCTGAGTTTGAAGTCAAGCTGGTTTACAAAGCAAGTTCCAGGACAGTCAGGGCTACATAGAGAAACTTGATAACATAAAAACAAAACAAAAACCCCATAACCACCCCCCCCTTCCATCCCTTCCCCAAACTCTCCTTTCTCCCAAAACCTCTTCTGGCTGGTGAGATTAATACACAAGTAGGCCATCTATCTGTGTGCTAGAACAGACTGATTCCGAGACTCCCCAAAACTGGAGAGATTGGCGCTGCCAGAGACCTCAAGCTAGTGGCTTCTGACCAGAGCAGCCTTTCTTTTATTTGAGGCTCAGACTTAAGGTTCTCAAAAAAAGATAACATAGGTCAGTGGAAAAGGAAACTGAGGAGAGAGGTTTGACTGCAGAACCCAAGCCCCTGTCCTGAACTGGAGCAATGGGCAGGAGGGGGAGAGCCATGTGTGAAGAGGATGAAACCATATGGGGTGTCCATCAATACCATGATCCCAGTTGCACCAGCAGCCTAGGGGCAGAGCCTGCTGAAGTTGGGGCATTGCTGTCTGTCAGAAAGGGAAGTGGGAAAGTACAGGAGCAAGCCCTCTGAACCCAGGGGCTCTGTCACTGCCCTGACTCAGGTCTCTGTTTAGGGGAACTGAGGGCTCCATCATCTGTGAGTCACTACTTAACACTCCCACCCGTCTGTCCTGGGAGAAACCTCTCCTCATGCCCCAGAGATTGTACTCTCCTCCCAACCCCAACTTCCTTCTGAATGTAGGAGGAGGTGGTATTTGCCAGGGTGACCAAAGCAGTCTTGGAGATAAATGCTTAGGTCCTCTTGGGGCCTTGAAACTCTGACCCTAGTGACTGAAATGGTGCCTGGATAGCTCTGCGGACACCAAATTCAGAGTTTTCTGGAACAGAGGGATGAGGATATGTGATGGGCATTGATAGAGACGGGACACTGTGATAAAAAGTACCAGTCCTGGTACAAGTTGGTCAATGGAAAAAATTAGCCACTCTCACTAAGTACCTTCTCTTTCAATTTTCTTCAGTTTTTCTTACTCTTCTTTCCCAGCCTTTTGGGAGTCACCAGAGCTCTACAGCAAAATTTAATAACCCAGATAGGAAGTTAAAAGGAAAATAAGATCCTCAGGGGTGTCCTAAACATTGACCTTTGATTTACTCTCTTACCCCGCCCCCATTTCTTTCCGTCATTGTTCCCCCTTTGCTCGTAGTTCCTACCTCTGGAGAGGGAAGGGGTGACTGATACTTCTTAGCTAAAGGCCTGGAAGCTGAAAGAAGAGACCCATCCGGGGTGGGAGCTGTAAGTGGGAGTGTCAGCTTCCTGGGATGGCCTTCCCAGATGTGAGCACATCTGGAGCCCATCAGGGAGGGACCTGGAGCACCAGGATTTCCAGTGCACATCCGATTGAGACTGCAAGGGGTTGTGGATGAGCCAGGACTTCCCTCATACTTCCACAAGTCTGCCTGCCATTTCTATATCTCTCTGGAAATATTTCCAGCCAAGACAGGATGTTGAAACATGGGCAGGGCCCAGTCAGGGAGAATAAGAAAGCCAGAGATTGTACCCCAATTCCAGACATTTCAGTAGCTACAGAGCTTTCTGGTTCTATAGAGATGACAGTATCTCTGACTTGGTAGGAGTATGTATGTGTGTGTATGTGTGTGGTGTGTGTGTGATGGTATACGCTTTGTCCTTAACACATAGCATGAAGCTGAAGATAGGGCCCAGCATAATCACTTGCTTGCTTTTCAGGAAAAAGTCCTCCTCAGGAGATTACTAGACCTTTGGCTCTCTTCATCTCTCTACTCACCCCAAACAAACACACACTCCTTCCTTGGCTGCAGGTTCCTCCTTGTCCATCATCACTTCACAATGAGCACATTTGTTTTCTAGGGATCATGTGCAAGGCTAAGAATAGGCAAACCTTCTTACCCTTCAGTGAGTCTACCTATCACAGAGCTAAATCACAGGGTTTAGGGTGACCTCACAAGGGTTCCAGGTGTCTGTTGTAGCAAGCATTGTATAACAATGAATAACAATGTATAACACAGAAAGTCTCTGTGGCTGGAATTCATGAAGCCAGTGACAAACACTTCCAGTGTGTGTGTGTGTGTGTGTGTGTGTGTGTGTGTGTGTGGTGTGTTTGTGGTGTGTGTGTGTGGTATGTATGTGTGTGTGTTGTGTGTGTGTGTTATGTCTGTGGTGTGAGTATGTGTGTGTATGTGTGTGTGTGTGTGTGTGGTGTGGAGTGTGTGTGCCTACCCCTCCTTTTCTTCTAGAACAATAGCTGGAGACAATAGCTGGAGGAGGAGTCAAGTCTTATAAGATTTTTTCATTTGTTTATGTTCTGTGTGCATGTGCATATGAAACACAAAGGCAGACATTGGGTCTTCCTTCTTTTATTTTTTGTTGTTGTTGTTTTTTTTTGTTTTTTGTTTGTTTTTTTGAGACAGGGTTTCACTGTGTATACCTGTTTGTCTTGGAACTCACTCTGTAGAACAGGCTGGCCTCGAACTCAGATAGACTCATTTGTCTCTGACTTCCAAGTGCTGGGATTAGAGGCATGTGCCACCATTGGCTTGGGCAGTTTTTTCAGATGCTCTTAATCTACACAGAAACAGGGTTTCTTTGTATTGCCCTGGCTGTCCTGGAATTCACTCGGAAGATTGTCTCAAACTCAGAGATCTACCTGCCTCTGACTCCCAAGTGCTGGATTAAATGTGTGTCCCACCATACTCAGTTGAATACTTGTGTTCTTTTATTTTTATTTTATTTTTTTAAAGATTTATTTATTCTATGTATATGAGTACACTGTCACTGTCTTTAGACACATCAGAAGAGGGCATCAGATCTCATTACAGATAGTTGTGAGCTGCCATGTGGTTGCTAGGAATTGAACTCGGGACCTCTGGAAGAGCAGACAGTGTTCTTAACCGCTGAGCCATCTCTCTAGTCCATTGTGTTTTTTTAAAACACACATACACATGTAAAGGAAAGCTAAATTTCACAAGTAACATTGCATTTTGAAGATTATGTGCAGTATTTTGAAGTATACTGGGAAATTTTAAAAATCTAGCTAATTAATAAGAGCATTGCATCACAGAGTTACTTAGTGGTGAAGGTACTCTCTTTATAGCTGCCAAGGAGCAACACTCCATGGTTAACTGTAGTCATTTGATGGGCATGGTGGCACATGATCTTAATCCCAATACTTACAAAGCAGAGATAGGAGGATCTCTATGAGTTCCAGGCCAGCTTGGTGTATTTAGTGAGTTCTCGGCCAGCCCAAGATACATAGTGAGACATGCCTCAAATAACAAAAAACAAAACCAAAACAAAACAAAATAAAACAAACAAACAAAAAACCCTAAAAGCAAACACCCGCTTTATGTAGATCCTGAAACTGACTCTAACTATAAGCACGTATCCTTGGGCTAGCATTTCCTTCTTCTACCTATTTCAGCCTCTGCTATTCTCCTCTCTACAATCAGATTAACTTGTTTACAACGTACATATGAATGACATCATGTGACATTTGTTTTTCAGCACCTGGTTTATTTTACTCAACAGAATGTACTCTAGGAGCCGGGCAGTGGTGGCGCATGCCTTTATTCCCAGCACTTGGGAGGCAGAGGCAGGCGGATTTCTGAGTTCGAGGCCAGCCTGGTCTACAGAGTGAGTTCCAGGACAGCCAGGGCTACACAGAGAAACCCTGTCTCGAAAAACCTAAAAGAAAAAAAAAAAAAAAAAAAAAGAATGTACTCTAGGACAGGATTATCTACGCTAGATCAAATGGCAGCGTTTCATTCTTTTTATGACTGAAGCATATTCTACTGGACACATTATCAGCCACTCATTGATTCATTGTTGACTATTGAGAACAAGTCTACAACGCAAAAATGCAGGTATCTTTTCAACATACACATTTCCTTTGCTTCAGTTATTCCCAGAGGAATTGCTAGATGGCTGTATGACATTGCTTTCGATTTTTTTCCCAGTACCAAATCTAGAGCATCATATATACTAGAAAAATGTTTCCTCACTGAATTACATATCTATATCTACATCTAATCTATATCTATATGTATATCCATCCATATATCAAATATATATATCAAATATATATCTCATATATATATCAAATATATATGTATATGTATAATAAATGTGTATGTGCTTACATAGTAATGTATTACATATAATTTAGTAAGATGGAATATCACTAAATTTCCCCAACTGGCCTCAAACTCCTGGGCTCAAGGGATCCTCCAGCTGGTGAAGATCCTTTTGTGGTGCTAGAGATTGGGCCCTAGACCTATGAATGCTTGGCAAACGCCCAGCAGCTGAGCTACAACCTAAATCTCTAAAGTCTTCTAAAAAACCCTGGATTCCAAAATTGCAACTTATACAAATAAGAAAATTATATAAAAGTAGTGTTGTACATAGTTTCAAACTTGCAATTAACAGTGGCTTCTTTCTTTCTTTTCTTTTTTTAAAAATTGATTAATTTATTTATACCCTAGCTCTCTTTTCAGACACACCAGAAGAGGGCATTGGGCCCCATTACAGATGGTTGTGAACCACCAGGTAGTTGCTGGAAATTGAACTCAGGACCTCTGGAAGAGCAGTCAGGGCTCTTAGCCATTGAACCATCTCTCTAGCCTAGCTTCTTTCTATTCTACCAAAATCTGTTGGACTTGCCTCATCTGATGCAGACCTTGAGCTTGCTGGTATACTCCTTAGATTCCAGTACACAAGAGGCAGAGGCAGGCAGAGCTCTGTTGAGTTCCAGACCAGCAAAGGTTATACAGTAAGACCCTGTCTTAAAAACAAACAAACAAACAAACAAACAAACAACAAACCAAAACCCCCAAATCTACCACCACCACCAAAACTTGTATAACAAAGACCCAGCACCCATTTCTCCCCACCTCAGCCTCTGGAAGAGGATGTACTTCTTGATTTTTTGGCTGAGATCGCTTTCAACAGCTGTTCCCTAGCTTACAAGCTGACTGCCTTCCTGTTCCAGGCTCAAATCAACATAACCTAATTCTAGAGGTAGGCTTAGGGTCTCTAAGCCTCCAAGATAGAAGGGAGGGTGTGTGATACAGATTGACCTTGGAAGGGCTGAGTATGTGCTCAGTGGTTAGAATGGTAGCATGTGCAATGTCCTGGGCTCAATTCCCAGTTCCTGAGAAGAAAATTGGGTGAATCAGGTGGAGAGCTGGGCTACAGGGGAGGAAAAGGTGAGATGACTTCTATCTCTAGGAAGTCAGGTTTTCATTGAAGTTGCTTCTTTTCAGCCCAGGCTGCCATGGCTGGCCAAAATGGAACAGCTTGAGTCTCAACTCTATTCCTTAACCTCAAGCCTATAGAAGTTATAGGAAGGGTGGGTAAAGAGGAAGGGCAGAATAGGTGTTTCAGGGAGGAAAAACCAAAAGGAGGAGCAGGGGCGGAGGAAGAAGGGAGAAAGTTATCACCAGGTGGGGAGCCTTTGGAAGAGAGGGAAACTGTAAGAGGAGCTAAGGTGGGAGGAGTAAGGAGAGGAAGAGGAGGAGTTGGGAGAGAAAGAGAAAAAAGGAAGGAGGAGGAGCTAGAGAGGGCAGAGATGTAGGAGGATGGAGAACGACACAGGTATGGAGAGCACTCATGGGGAACAACTTATAAACTTATAATTAGGTTAGCTAATTGGGATACAACTCTCTTTGTATGGGCATCTTGTTATTAATCATTATCAAACATATAAAGCCTTTGATTAATTCTATAAGAATTAATCAAAAGAATTTTATAAGAATTAGAGTCTGGCAGGACGGTGATGGCACACGCCTTTAATCTCAGCACTTGGGAGGCAGAGGCAGGCAGATTTCTGAGTTCGAGGCCAGCCTGGTCTACAGAGTGAGTTCCAGGACAGCCAGGCTATACAGAGAAACCCTGTCTTGAAAAACAAACAAACAAACAAACAAACAAACAACAACAATAACAAAAAACAAGAATTAGAGTCTCATTCTCTTACTGGGCCCGCATGGATGGCAGAATGGTCTGGGCAAGGCCCTGCCTTGTGGAGACAGCGTGGAAGATTGGCAGAGCCATCTCTCACGCTGGCATCTCGTGGGTGGCAGGGCTGGTGTTTCTGGCGGGCTGGTTCTAGCTGCTGCACGCACGTGGCCTCTGGCTGAGAAACATGGTGGCTGAGCTAGGCAGAACCACTGCAGCTTAGATAGTCGGATGAACCAGAGCCCGGTTTTAAATAATTACCACAACAGGAAACCATCAGAGAGAAATATCTGGAGAAAGAGAAATGATGTGGCAACGTGGCAAGACCCTGTCATCAACCAAACAGAAAAAGAAAAAGAGGATCTCACCTCTTCCGCAATTCACCCTACTCATTTGGGGCATCTTGGCCACCTAAACAAGTCTGTGATGGTGTTATTTTTAGTTTAAAACCTATGACTCTGCCCTGTGAACCCCAAAGTCTGCAAGGACAGCCAGCGAGGCCTTTGAGCTAAGCTTTTTGTATGCTCTTCGACTGAACATACAAAGCTCTGTGAGCTGGAGGAAGAAGGGAACTGGGCTGGGTTGAGACTTTTTTCCAGACAGGGTCTCAGCTTGCAGCCCTGGCTGACCTGGAACCATAGAGAAGTGCATCCTTTTGCTTCCTGAGTGTTAAAGGCCACTAACCATTTCTAGAGAGTAGAAACAGGGCTTAGAGAGAAGGAAGAGTGATCAGGGAGGGAGAGCAAGGAGTGGGAAGGAAGGTCCTGACAGACGGTAGAAGAGAGGAGAAGGAAGGAAAGAAAAGGGAAAAGAGGAAAGGGAGAAGAAACATGGAGGCAGGCTGTTGTGGAGTCCTGGAGTGTGGGTAGATACACTTTGGAAGCAACCTGAAGGGACCTGTTCAAAGCCTCTTCTGTAGTTGACAAGGAACTCTCCACCGGCCACTGAGAGGCAGCTGCAGTTCTGATGAGGCTAGGAGTGGGCCACCTGGTTTATTTCATCACCAAATTTCCTACTCTCCACTTAGGGCCTAATTTTCTATGTCATTATGTCATTTTTAGGTCCTTGTGTGGAGCTTATTGTTTTTTTGGGTCTTCTGCCCTCCTAACCACCATCTCTTGGGCACAGATTCCTGGTCATCCTTCTCCCAACTTACCACCTGCAGGCCACTCTCTTTTCCTGGCTTCTTTAGGTCCAACTTCTCTGGCTTATTCACCTTCTGTGGCAGGCAGGGATGAAGCAGACTAGAGGTGTATCCTGCTTTCAGCTCAGTTCCCCTTCCCCCTCCAAACCAAGGCTGAGACACTGATGCAACTGTCCCTTTGGCTGTTTTCCTGTTCCTGAATCCCAGGGGTGGTGTTTGGAGGTGGGAGGAGGGGAAGGTCTGAGGTGGAAAGTCTGACTCTGAGTCCAAGCCCCCAGCCCCACTCAGACTGGCTGAGCTCATCTCTTCAAGCAACCACAGCTGGACATTTTCCATGTGATCACCTCAGGGAGCAGCAAAGCTCCAGAAACCCAGGCAGCTGACAAGAGTTTCACAGGAAGCAGGCTGCAGGCCAGCGCACCCTACGTGCCTCCTGTCTACCCTTTTGCTGCATCCTGCAGGCCATAGTCCCAGGAGAGGAGTGGAGAAAGGGTTCTAAGCCTGGAGAAGAGCCAAAGCTAGACCAGCTTGTGGGACCCAGACAGCCAGGTTTCTTCATCCCTCTGCAATAATGTTTGCTGTTTGTATCAGACAGTTTAGGAGAGGTGCAGCATGAATGTGTCTATGAGCTGGTAACTCATGTGTGCTGTTTTACACACACACACCACACACACACACACAGAGAGAGAGAGAGAGAGAGAGAGAGAGAGAGAGAGAGAGAGAAAGAGAGAGAGAGGCTCTTCCTCTTAATGGTGCATGTGTTTGTTTCCTGGGGTAGGTTATTTGTGCTCTGAGTGGTCGACAAGGCCAAAGTTGGGGTGATGTGGGGTATGAGCCCTTCTGCCTTCTTCTCAGAGGCGTGGAAGAATGAGGTTTGAGAGGAACTACCTTTTCTCACAATTCCTGTTTCCCCACCATCAGCTCGCCCCCCCCCTTTTGTTTTTCGAGACAGGGTTTCTCTGTGTAGTCCTGGCTGTCCTGGAACTCACTCTGTAGACCAGGCTGGCCTCGAACTCAGAAATCCGCCTGCCTCTACTCCCAAGTGCTGGGATTAAAGGCGTGCGCCACCACTACCCGGCTAGCTCATCCCTCTCTAAACTGTTCAACCATAGATAACTAGAGGGCTATAGAGAAACAGGAATGGATTCTTTTGGTGGAGGACACAAGTTTGGGTGGGGACAGTTCTCTAGCATTGGGTACAGGTACTTCTTGGAGAATAGCCAGGCTCCTGTTGTGACGGCTGGATGCTTGCTATTTATTTGTGTTTGGTTTGTGAGGCTCTGGTTGACCTGGAAGTCGTCATGAAGTCCAGGCTGATCTCATACTTGAAATAATCCTCCTACTTTTGCCTCCCAAGTGCTAGGATTACAGGTGTGAACCCCAGGGTCTACCTAAACCTGTCTTTGCTAGGGGTGCTGTGTTGTCTGCATGGAGTGGAGGGGGCTGGAGGCAGCAGCATGGGCAGGAACTACTTGGCTGTTTGTTCCCTCTCTTTCCTGCCTCTTTTGTGGTGGCAGACTGGCTTCCTTCCTTGCTTCAGCACCTTGGCTCCCAGCTCATTTCCGCTCTTATAGTCCCAGTGTGGCTCTCAACCTTGCACAACAGAGTTTTTCCGTGCATGGTCTTCTGGGCAAGGAGACCCCTGGGTGGGTGAGTCAGGGACTGAGGAATGCTAGCCAGCTGCCTCTGTATCCTTCCCTCACCCTATTCAAAGCCAGTAGCCCTGAACTGAGGGAGGGGCTCCTTTGTCAGAGGTGGAAAGCACTGTCCTAGGTGTGTAGTTACCTGGGCTTCCTTCTCCTTCAGCTTGGGATGTAGTGCAGGCCTGAAAAGATACCCAAACCCAGCCCAACCTAGTCCAGATTCCCTCTTTGTGTCCCTAGTTGGCTGTCTTTGCTTCAGTCTGCCCCTGTCCCACCTCCCACCTCCAATTCACTGCCCTACAAGTCAAGGAATGTAACTTTTCTTTCTCACTCTCTCATTGATTAGTCATGGGCACCCCATCCCCTTGGGAACTGTTACTCACCCTTGGGCCCCCCTTTCCCGGCTGTCTCCTCAGAGCTGGCTTAACTCCTGCAGGAGTGCTTAGTCAGTTGTTGGATATCAGGGGTGGAGTGGGGGCAGTGTCCTAGAGAGAGCCATTTTTGAGCAGTGTTTGATCTTATGGCCCAGAAGCAGGAGCCCCCTCCCCAACTGGTCCACATAACAAGAGCTTGTAACTCCTAGATCCAGCTCCTTTAATAGCTGTGGTTTGGTTAGCAGGGGTAGGGTTGGGGCAGGGTTCTGTCTGGAGAAGGGTCCAAAGCAAATTAGCATCTAGGTCCTTCTCTGGTGCTAGGAGACTAGGATGAGGGCTTGGAGCCTGCTCTTCGGATTTGGCTTGGTGCCAAGGCCTGGCCTCTGTCTGTCAGAATCAGACAGGACCTTTCCCAATAAGGAGCCTCCCAACTCTAGGTCTGCTCCCTGCTTCCCCCCTTTCCAGTCCCTCCAATAGTTCCTCTGCCCTAAAATAGCCAGGCTTTCCCCTCTCTTCCTCTTTGCCTCCCTCCACACCCAGGATTGGGGCCCAGAGGGATAAAGAAGTGTGGGACTGCGAAGGGAACATATGGGCAGGTTTGGAGAGGGGTAATAAGAGACCACGAAGATGCAGGGAACTGGCTGTATGGTCCAGGTCTGCAGGGGGTGGGGCTGGGGACACAGCTTCCTGGAACTATTGACTCTACAATAATAATAGCCTGTGCTTTTTGGCATAGTGTGTATTCAAAGAGCTCTTTGTGTATTAGTTTACTTAGTTGGTACTGATCCTGTATGAGGGAGGTCCTCTTGTCTATCTCAAAAGAAGAAACTGAGGCACACAGAGGATAATTAATGTGCTTAAAGTGAATAGAAATGCTGATTCAAATTAAGCAATCTGGGAAAATCCATCTACACTTTGGCTTGGTCTTGGGGTGTTTGGGCCTCCAAGAGCAGTATAAGAAACACTCTTCTGGTACTTATAGGGTGGTGATACTCATAGACTCTGCCATTCTAGTATGCCCACTACAGTCTTCATTCTTTGGATAGATACAGATTCTGATTAAATACTCCCCAAGAGAACCATTGTTCATTTTAAGAAAAAATTATTTTTTTTTATTATTTACGTTATGCATGGGTCTGTGTGTGGGTACCTGAGGATAGGAGAGAAGGGGGTCAGATCCCCTGGAGCTGGGGTTACGGGTTGTTGTGAGTCATCTGCTGTGGGTGCTGGGAATTGAGTCTTCTGGAAGAACATCAAACCTGTTGAGACATTTCTCTAGAACCCCAGTTGAGCAAAAGAAATCAAAACAACACCACCATCAAAAAACCCTTTCTGAGCTGTGCTGGTGCCCACCCTTAATCTCAGAAATCAGGGGACAGAGGCAGGAGGATCTATGTGAGTTCTAGGTCAGCCTGGTCTACATAGTAAATTCTAGGACAGGCAGGGCTACAGAGAAACTCTGTCTCAAACCAACCAAACCAAATCAAACCAAACCAAACCAAACCAAACCAAACCAAACCAAACCAAACCAAACCAAACCCAACCCAACCCAACCCTAGGTTCCCCTCATCTTATTTATTTTTAAAAACAAAATAACTTTATTCCAAAGTGAAAAATAGTTTATAGTTTTTTCTTTCTTTCTTTCTTTCTCTCTTTCTTTCTTTCTTTCTTTCTTTCTTTCTTTTTCTTTTCTTTTTTTCTTTTTTTTTTTTTATATTTTTGAGGCAGGGTCTCACTTTGTAACACTGGCTGGCTGAAATTGTATACCAGGCTGGCCTCAAACTCAGCTTGGTATATCTTTGCTTCAGAGTAAGGCATACTACTCAAACTAATACTTTTAAGATTTACTTACTTACTTATTTATTTTATGAGTACACTGTACCTGTCTTCAGACACACCAGAAGAGGGTATCTGATTCTGTTACAGATGGTTGTGAGCTACTATGTGGTTACTGGGAATTGAACTCAGGACTTCTGGAAGAGCAGTCAGTGCTCTTAACTGCTGAGCCATCTCTCCAGTTCCCCAAACTAATTAAAAAACCAAAACCAAACCGAGAAAACAAATATGTAGCTTGACATTATAGTGCAGACCTGTAATCCCAGAATTCAGGAGGCTGAAGTAGGAGATAGGTGAGTTACAGGTTCCCTGGTATACCTAGTGAGACCCTGACTAAAGAGCCAAAGCTAGGCCTGGGGAGTTGGCTCTGAGGACAAGGCATTTACTGTGTAAGTGTGGAAGTGGAATCAGATCTCCATTACCCACTGTACAAGTGTGAGGGTAGCATGAGATCCCCATTAACTGTGTTCAAGCTATAGCCCCAGGTGTGCACAGCAGCCTCCCTCTTATCTCAGCCTTTGGGAGGCAAAGGCAGGTAATCCCTGCAGAAAGCTGGCTAGCCTACTAAACATTGAGCTCTGAGTTCAATGAGAAACCTTGCTTCAGTATATAAGGCTGAAAGCACTTGAGGAAAACTGCTGAAGCTAACCTCAGGTCTCCACATGTATGTGCACTTGCATATGTGAATGCTCATAGATGCATACATGCCACATAGACATACATACTCCAAAACCCAAAACAAAAACCAACAGTACAAATTAAACCAACAAAATGATACATTTATTATTGAGTGATGTGTAGATGATATACAGGTTAGCACAGGGGCCAAATATGTGTGATAGGAGGTGTGTGTCAGGGGAGGAATGCAAGGTCAGGAACTAAAGTTAGGGGACACCTGGGAGAAAGGAGAAGAAAAGCTGAGTGGAGGACTTTTTGGGACCTCTGTCCAGCCATTCTGTATGTTCCAGTTAGTTTAAAATGCTGATTTATTTTGCCCTCAGAGAGGAAGAAAGGAAGAAGTGGGGTGAGAATTCTATGGGAGCAGACAGGAACCATTGGGATGGATCCAAACACTTGTCTCAGAAGTTCCAACTTGAGCAGGATTCTCCTTCTTTGGCTCTGAAGTTTGTCTGTCCTAAATGAGAATGATTAAGCCAGTGTAGCATTGGGGTTCCATCTTAGAACACATTCAGATTCTTATATATAGCAACTCGGGAAAACCAGGGCTGAAAGTCCTTGTAAGGGGCCAGGAACAAACAAATACTTGGTAACCAGGATGAGCTCAGGGCTCTGTAGGGGGTAGTGAGGAAAGCCAGGCCAACTAGGCCAGACTCCAGAAGTGAATGGAGGGTGGCCCACTCATTCATCTGACTCTGTGCCTTCAAAAACTAAAAGCTAGAATGTAAGCATCCTATTGGAGGAGGCTGAAAAGAGATATAGCTCTGGACATCTGGGAGGGGCAAATTCTCAGGTCCTCTGTAATTGAGGTATTATGGGTGTGGGAACAGCCAAAGTTATTCAATATTATTTAGAAAACTGAGCAGTTCACAAATATTACCTATGTTAAACCCAAGAGAATCCTACGAGGCAGCAGTTGACATATTTCAAATTAACATTGTGGTTTTCTGTTATTGGTTTTTGAGACAGGGTCTCCTTATGTAGCCGTGGCTGTCTAGGAACTCAGAGATCCACCTGCCACTGCCTCCTGAGTGCTAGCACTAAAGTTGTGTGACATCATGCCCAGTATTTGTTTTTTAAGGCTTATCGTTCTGGCTTGCCTCAATTTTCCTGATTTTTCTTCCCCTACCTCCTAAATGATGGGATATAGGCATGTTCTACCATGCCAGGCACTCTCTCTCATCTTTCCCTCTCTCAGAAAAAAGGGTTATTCTGTAACCCAGGCTGGCCTGAAACTCAGTATGTAGCCCAGACTAGCCCTCAAACTAATGGGTAATCTTCCTGCCGCAGCTTCACACAGGCTGAATTTAGAGGTGTGAGCCACCAAGTCTGACTTGATTTTCTCATTTAATGTTCTCAAAAGTCCTCTAAAGTTAACAAGGACATTTGACCAGTGTGCTATCTTTAAAAGCAGGAAAAGCTGGCACAGTGGCCTAAGCCTTCAGTACCAGCATTGGGAAGCAGATCTCTGTAAGTTTGAGGCCAGCCTGGTCTACACCAAGAGTTCCAGGACAGCCAGGGATATATGATTAAAAAAAAAAAGGCAAGAAAAGATGAAGTAGGACTTTCTAATTGGTGAAGGAATAGCTCTAGAAGTTAAGATACTTTTGCATCCCAATAGGATCCATCCCAACAGGGTTTTGGGGGTAGAGTGGGTGTGGTTTCCAGTCCCTGAAGGGTGAGAGTTGAATACCACACCATGTGACTGAGGAGAAGAATGTGGCACCTTGATAGCACCCCTCCCTCCCCGTCTTTTCCCTGGCATTTTGAGATAGGATCTCATTGTGTAGCTCTTGCTGGCCACAAACTCAAGATTCTCCTGCTCTGGCTGGCCAGTGCTGGCATTACAGATGTGCAACAAGGTAGGCTTATGAGAATTCTTTAGAGATGGAGACAGTTACCAGGAGTAGATTCTGAGACAGCAAATTCCCTTTTGTTTTCACCAGCTAGTTGTTCAATAGCAGGAGAGAAGGAAATTAGATATTAGAGGGACTTCCCTACTGTTTGGGGCTGATAGGAGCCTCTGCCTCCTGTGGTGATTTGTAAAGACAATGCATTCTTCCTTGTCTGTAATGAGCAGGAGCTGGAAGCATGAAAGGTCATCGTGTTGCTAGGATTGTGGATGAGGTGGTTTATTTGATGACCTATGACCAGTTAGACGAGCCTGAGGTTTTTGAAGGAGAGGAAATTTGCCAAAAGGGCATTTGGAGGAGGCTCTAGCCTGGGGTGAAGTCAGAAACATAAATCACACCTCCCAACTGCCCATTTCCGCTTTGAGCTCAGTTCCCAGCCAACAGTTCAGTCAGCTTGCCAGTGGAGTGTGTGGATGGAGGCGGGGCACTGGAGCTGGAAGCAATGGCTGGGAATAGGCATCAGCAGGGAGTGGAAACTGGTCGCTAATGGTCCCTTGTGAAGGGTCAGAACTGGGCTGGACCAGGGTGTGGGTGTGTGGGGATCACAGTGAAAATGGGTTTGAAAGCCTTGTGCAACTTCTATAACTCCAGCACTTGGGAGATCACAGGCTGAAGAAACACTGCAGGTTCAGTACCAGCTTCATCTAGACAGTGAGACCCTGTTCCCCTCAAGTACCCCCTCCCCCAAATCCCAACAAAACAAAACAAGAGTGAACTGGAGATTCCTCATCCCAGACATGACTCTCAGCCACACCCAGTCTGATGAATTCTCCTTCAGGCACAAAACCAATGGGACATGCTTAGAAGACATACCTTCAGAGAAACACTCCTTCCCACCCAACTGTTGCTCACTTCAGCCAGAAACTTCCACCTGTTCCAGAAGAGTAGAGCTGGAAGTGAGTGGGGATTGAGAGAGATGAGGATCTTAGAATCTTTATTATGGTTGGAAAATATGCTTCTCCTATGACCCTAAAGGCCTGCACAGTGGCAGAGCTGGATGATCGTTCTTCTCACTGGAGATCCTTAATCATCTGTAGTCCTGTGGTGGGCATGGCCTCCTCACTATGGGATTGGGGAGGCGGAGTATGAGGCATAGCATTGAGTGTATATGTTGGGAGGGGTAGGTGTTTGAGGGCAGGAAATCCAGAAGGCAACTCAGACAATGGCTTTTTCCGCTGGCCTGGGTCCAGGCTGCTGGATCCCGTCTGACCCCATAGCACCTGATTTGCTTTGGTTAGTGTTCCACTTACTGTTCACTAGTGGGGGGAGAAGCCCATTTCCAGGTAATTTGATTCAGCCTGGAATCTTGTTGCCATGGCTCCCTATAAGGTATGGCGGTGCTACTTTGATCTTATGGTAAACATGCTTTTATGTTTAGTCTGTCTTGTTCTGTTCCTTAAACTGTTCTCTTGTATTCTAGAATAGCTTTGGTACATGCACCTTCTCACCTCCCTCTAGTATTAGGACAATAACATGTGTCTCTTGATATAGGAGGTGACAATATGATTAGATTGAAGAGCAGAGATCTTGGAATGTTGGAAAATGTTTATAGAAGAGTACACTGAGCATAATCCCAGCACTTGGGAGGTTAAGGTAGGAGGGTCGGATCCTGAGTTTCTGGCCAGCCTTGGCTATATAGTGAAATCACACCTCAACAGATGGGAGGGATGGCCACTGTTACCAGGGCCTTAAATTGGTAAATTGACATGGAGGCCCAACCTCTTCCCTTCTTCCTGCAGTCTGATTAGACAGCTACTTTTCAGCTCATCCTGTGGATAGAGGACTCAGTGTTGTCTTACTAACATGGCCAATTTACTGTTTGCCTTGCTCCCGTAATTCCAGGGTATGCAACTCACAGTCATCTCTATTGCCCAGGCTATTGAAATCCTGCACAAGTGTCTTTAGCTCATCTTAACAGTCAGCAGTCCTCTTCTTCTCAAGTATTGCCCTTGTAGTCTGGACTGCACAGTCTAGCACTTAATTATCCAGGGTATTTATAGAGTTCCTGTGAAATTTAGAAACTGAATGAATCTGAATGTACATATAACCAAAGCAACTATAAATACTTTATAAAAAATTATAGACTTCTTTAAAAAAATTTATTTTTATGTGTAGGTGTTTTGCCTACATGTGTTTATGTGCAGCACATATACACACCTGGTACCAAGGCCAGGAAAGGGCACTGGATCCCCTGGAATAGAAGTTACAGATGGTTATGACTGTGAGCTACTATGTGGGTGTTGGGAACAACATGGGTCTTCTGGGAGGGCAGCAAGTGCTCTTAACCACTGAGACATTGTCACTGATCTGCCTTCACTTCTAATGAGCTGACTTGTTTGTTTTTTGAGACAGGGTGTATGTACCCCTGAAACTCACCATGATCTGCTTATCTCTGGAGTGCTGGTATTAAAGGCATTCATCATCATGTCCTGCCATAGAATTTTTAAAAAGATTTATTTTATGTGTATGAGTACAGTGTAGCTGACTTCAGACAGTAGAGGGCATTAGATCCCATTACCAATGGTGTGAGCTACATGTGGTTGCTGGGAATTGAACTCAGGACCTCTGGAAGAGCAGTCAGTGCTCTTAACTGCTGAGCCATCTCTCCAGCCTATACATAGAGTTTTAATGTTGACTTTTTTGGTAGTTGTTGTTAATGTGTTTTTATTTTGTACATAAAATATATATATAGAAAAAGACGAGTTTGTGTGCTGACTTTATCATTTAATAAATAGGCCACAGCTTGGTATGGTACCTTTTTTTTTTTTCTTGGCCCATTGATACTGAGAGAGAGTATTCATTAAATACACCAGTAACTAGGATAGATTATACATTCCTTGAAAGTAAGGCTCATGTCTTAAACTTATTTTGCCTCAAACTATTGTATCAACTGCCCCTCTCATGAAAAGATTGGAGCATACTAAAACAGCTGGGAGAAATGACTGGTAAAATGGGCATTCCCCTTGACATTGAATAAGAAAAATATTAATCATTCTGAATATATATTTTTTTCCTTGAGGTTGAAGATTTCCCAGGGTGGTAACAGGTAACTTGTCATTCTGGAATCTCTCTGAACTCTGTCCTCAGCACTTAATATGGGGTAGGCTTCTGCTTCTGCTTCTTCCTCTTCCACCTCCTCTTCCTCCTCTTCTTATTTTTATTGTATATACATTACTGTTTTGTGTTGGATCCTATGGAGCTGGAGTTACAGGCTGCTGTAAGCTCCTATGTGGGTGCTGGGAACTCAGGTCCTCTGGAAGAGCAGTGCTCTTAACCACCGAGTTGTCTTTCCAGCATCTTTTTTTTGGTTATTCAAGACAGAGTTTCTCTGTGTAGTCCTGGCTGTCCTGGAACTCACTCTGTAGACCAGGCTGGCCTCGAACTCAGAAATCCACCTGCCTTTGCCTCCTGAGTGCTGGAATTAAAGGCGTGCACCACCACCACCACCACCTGGCTACCTGTATGCTATTTTTAAACAATCAAAATATCTTGGCACTGAAGGCTGTGAGACAGCTAAGCAGGTAAAGGCACATGTTGCCAAGCCTGATAGCCTTAGTTCAAACCTTAGGAACCACATAATGGAAGGAGAGAACTGATTCTTACAAGTTGTCATCTGACTTCCTCATGTGCACCATGGCATGTGTGTACTCCATGCACAAAAGTGGAGGAAAAAAAAAAGACACTAGTGTTTGCTGGGGAACTCACAATCTGCCACCCCTCCCCCCACCAAATAAAAAAATATACAGGCATTTTCAAATTGTCAGGTGAGGTAATGCCTCATTGCTAACCTAGAGTCTGTGTTTAGGAAAGTTTCCCAAAAGTCTCTATGGTTGGTATCCACAGTTTAGAAGCATCAGATCTCCTAGAACTGGAGTTAGAAATGGCTGTGAGCTATCATGTGGGGGACTGGTTAAGAACTAGAAGTGCTCTTAACCATCAAACCATTTGTCTAGTTTATGGAGTGCTGGGGATTGAACCCAAGGCTTTAATGTATGCTAAGCAAAAGCTCTACCAATTAAGCTCTGCCCTAACCCAGCCCAACAGGGCATCATTTCTAAGAAAGGGAAGGAAGAGAGAGCAGGTATGGGTGTGTTAGGACAAACACACTGCAAAACATCAAAAGTACAGGCTTTTAAAACATCTGCTTACAGGCTACTGTCTCAGGCCACTTAGATTTGAATGCCACCTGCTGGACACCAAGGAGCTCCACAGCCATGTTGTATCAGATTTTTTTTTTTTTTAAAGATTTTAAAATTTATGTGTATTTCATTTGCATGTACGTGAGTGTGTACCACATGAGTGCTTGGTGCCCTTAAAAGTCAGAATAGGGCATCCGATCCCTGGAACTGGAGTTACAGGTGGTTGTGAACCACCATATGGGTGGTGGGACTCCAATTCAAATCCTCTGGAAGAGGAACCAGAGCCATCTCTTCAGCCCAGAACTTTACCTTTGTTACAGGGTTGAACTCTTCCTTTTAGAATCTGTTAATTTTTTTCTCTCGTGAGCTATCTTTCCTGGGATACGTCTCGTATTTTTCCCCTCACAGGTTACCCTTTTCCAATCAAAACATTTTTTTTTTCTCCTGAGGCTGGATAAAGAGTTTCACAGTTCCTTGATTCAGGGTCCCCAGAGTGGCTGGAGTCAACTTTGGGAAAACAAACTCAAAATGTGTGTGCGTGTGCGTGTGCGTGTGTTCTTTACAAAGTAAGCAAGACATTTCAGAGGCACTGGCTATGAAGCCTAATTCAATTTAATTTGGATGTTATTAGGAAGTAGCATCAGATACAGGGGTTGCAGGCTCAGTCCCAAACCTGCCCCCTGCCTTCAGATGCCAGCTGCATTCCTTTGGCTGTTTTTTGACCAACTACTTATAAAGTGAGGTTTCTACAATCCTCATTCCTGGGTTAATGTGCTTGAGTGGCTCCCCAAATTCTGGGAAACACATTTACTATTTCGTCATAAAGAATATTAAAGAATACAGACAGACATGCAGGAGAGTGAAGCATAGTTTGAAGGGGTACCAAGTTTCCATGCACGAGGTTTTTATATACTGTTCTCTAGGTCTGTTATCTCCCAGAAATCTGATCAGCCCAAGCTCTCCAAGCCTCATCCTGTGGGGTCTTATGAAGACTTAACTGTGTTTCCAAACTCTAACAAGACCAGGTGAGGACACCCATCAAGGCCTGTTTGCTTTTGCAGTCTTCTTGACCTCTATACAACATTCCTTATTCCAGGTATGGGCAGACCTTTCTGGAGTGAAGTAAAGGGCAGGTCAGAGAATTTCTTCATGGCTAGCTCCAGGACAGAAAGGCAGGGAAAGATTTCAGTTCCTGTGACCTGCTTTGGGGGAAAATTCTAATTTTTATAGACTTCCCTGGGTGGGTTGGGGGGAAGCTATGAGCCAGGAACTCCAAATAAAATCCAAAAAAGTATTTATCATACAATTACATCCTCCAACTGCCAACGGGAAGCAGCTGGGTAGATGAGACAGACAACAGGCTCCTTGGGTAAGAAGGAGGTATTGCCTTCACTTGGTTCTCTGTCTTGTCTACCTGATTCAAATATAGGGAACTGGGGGTGTTATCTACGGTTAACAGTCCTTGCTCATTTAGCAGAGATAACACCACTAAAGCCCATTAACTCATTTAGTACACTGGAAACTGGACTGTCCTTGAAACGCCCGGGCTGCATCTTCAGAAGGGAAAGTCATTTGAGAGTTGTGAGTTCTGAAATAAATCCTTTATTGGTGAAATAGGGATGACACTATCATACACCTTCAAAATTGGTCAGGTTATACAATACCAATCCATACTGTTCACAGGGCTGAGAATACAATTGACATCAGATGTAGAAATCTCTTCATCCCCAGCTGACTCCACAATCTAGCCGGGTTAAAAGGCAGTCCTTTCTTATTTTCTGGATGTCTTTGATTTAATATATGTCCCTCAAGTATCTTTCAAATTTTTGCTTTAAAAAGAATCAAGGAGGATTTAAGACAATGTTGTGGCAAATCTCATGCTGTATGTGCTTCATGTCATTTCTGTAATGTCTTTAGTTTACCCAGAACTTTTTTAAATAAAAAAATTTAAAAGTGCATGTGTGTATGTGAGTGCAGGTGACCATAGAGACCAGAGGTGTTGGAGCTGCAGATGGTTGTGAGCTACCTGATATGGGTGCCAGGAATTGAACTAGGATCCTCAGGAAGGGAAGTATATGCTCTTTTTTTTTCTTTAAATTAACTTTTGTTCCTTGTGAATTTCACATCATGCACTCCAACTACACCATCTCTCTGTCCTTTCAGATCTACCCTATACCCTTGCAACCTCCCCACCTTCCAAAAAATCTAATGTGGAAGCTGTACTGAGTCACAGTGTGTCCCACAGTATATACCCTTTTGCACACACATTTTAAAAAAAAGATTTAATGTATATGAGTACTTTATCTGCATGTACATTTGTATATCATAAGAGGGCATCAGATCACATTATAGATATATGGTCATGAGCCACCATGTGGTTGCTGGGAACTGAACTGGAGATCCTTGGAAAAGCAGCCAGAGTTCTTAACCACTGAGGCATCTTTCCAGCCTCTTGTAAACACAACTTCACTTGCAAATAAATGTTCACTGCAACAAGTATTGGTTTGGTTTGAGGCCTTTGGCTTCTGCTACACTATCGATACTAGATCCTCGCTGGGACTCTTCTTGGATATCCTGTGTTATTGGGATCTGTAGGACTAGCTCCTTATATGTTCCAGCAGTTCATGTCCCAGGTGAGCTGCAGGGCCTGCTCTCCTGACTGCTGCAGCCAGTGAGGATTGGGTCAGCTCTCCCTCTGGAGGTCAGCTCTCCCATCTGCAGCAGGAGACAAGTGTTGTGGAGTTGGGGGAGGGCATCTCTCCCATGCCCACAACACCTTGAGGCAGGTAGTACATGCTCTTAACCATTGAGCTATCTTTCCAGCCAGAGAGCTTACTCTTTGGACTTTAGTGCACTGTCCTACTTAAACCTTTAAAGGATCTGGGCTGGAGACATTGCTGAGTTGGTAGAGTGCCTAGCATGCATGAAGTCATGGGTTCAATTCCTACCACACATAAAACCAGGTACAGTGGCTTACTCCTGTAATGTCAGCACTATGGACTAGGAATTCATGGTTTTTAGGCAGCCGAATTTGAGACTGGGCCTATAATACCTCAAAAAAACAAAACCACCAAACTCTTAAAAGGATCTGAGGACATAGTATTCGGATTCTATCTTTAATCACTACTACACTATACTTTTTACTTGTAATTAGTCTGTGGATTTTTCATAAAACTAAAAAACAAAGTGAGTGAAAGGCCAGCCTCATTAAATAGTAAGTTCCTGGACAGACAGTACTAAAAATTATGTGTAAGGGCATTTTGCTTGCACTTACATCTGTGCACTTTTTTTTTTTCCCTGAGACAGGGATTCTCTATGTAGTCCTGTTGTCCTGGACCAGGGTGGCCTCAAATTCAAAGATCTGCCTACTCCTGCCTCCTGAGGGCTGGGATTGAAGATGTGTACTACCATGTCTGGCTGTGTATCACTTTTATGCTTGATGCTCAAGGAGGCCAGAAGAGGGCACTGGATCTGGAATTACAATCAGTAGCCACCATGTGGGTGCCGGTAATCAAACCCAGGTTCTCCATCAGCCAATGCTCTGAACTGCCAAGCCCTCCTCTAGATTCCTGTATCTTAACTTTAAAAGAGAGTTTGTTTTTAATTACTCATGTGTGTAGGCCTGTGTTCAGGAGCTCTGGTGTTTGGGGATACCAGAGGTACAGAAACCCCTAAACTGCAGTTATAGGTGGGTACTGAACTCAGGTTTTCCAACTTTCCAGACTAAATCTGTCGACTTTTAAAGGACTAAAACTGCAATTATCTTCCTTGTGAACTTCTAAAAAGCCTTTTTTGTAGTGATTTTAGAAACTCTTTTGCTTATACCAAGAGGTGTACTGTGAGAAATGGATTTTTGAATGTGGCTTCTACATATTCTGATTCAGGATCTGGATACAAGCCCAGGAATCTGCATTTTAAAATAAGCATCTACAGCAATTATGATAGAGGTGATAGATAGTTGGAATATGCTTCCAGAACACTGACGCTGACTATAAAAGGCCTGAGGGGAGGGCTGTAGCTAAAACAGATCTTCATGTGCACATCTCACTTTATTTAGCTCTTTGGAGCCACAGCTCTCACACAGGTTGGTATCATCTTTCCCCTGAACTAAACCCTCTCAGTCATTTTTCTGTAGTGAGGGGAGGCAGCCCTAGGCTGTGTGTTACATACTCAGGAGAGTATGTTATGTGTCATTTCCTAACCTGAAACACTTCTGTGCAAATGTTTGGCTGAAAGCAGTATGAACTGACATACTAGCTCTGGTGATTTTGCATCAGAGACGACTTGTATGAAGCAGGGACTGTGCTCAATTGATGTCAAGCTTTGCAGTACAAAAAGAAAGCACTTTAGCAGAGGAGAAAAATGCCACATACAATTTCTGACACCAGAGTTTTCTGGTTATCTCTAATTTTGAGAGAAACAACAAAGATGCAGTCTTGGCAAACCAACTCTTGGCTACTATCTGGAAAGTTGATGTGTAAATGGTTTTCTGAAATGCAGTTCATTTCACAGAAGAGAATGAAGGGTAAGTCTTGACAGAAAAAACTAGGCCAAAAGCATCATAAGTGCATCAAATAGCCCAGAGGCGGCTATGGGCCATAGCAGAAAGCAGCATTTCATCTCTGGCCTAGCTAACAGCCTAGATGCTTTCAGTGCACTTTATAACAGACTGGCTTTTCTGATGAGCCTTACTGCCCTTAGGAACTAGTGATGGTTCTTTGAAGAATCACCATCCCACAACTCCAGGGAACAAATCAACAAGAGCTCCAAGTTGGAGTATCAGGGAACATGGAGGCTGCTCTGTGATTTAAAGTCTGATTCTGATTTGACATGTGAGAGGTTACTTCTGGCTCTTCTTCCCTCATCTCATTTGATGGTCTCAGAGTGTGATTTAAGGATAGGAAAATTTTATACAGTAATCAAAACTCTAGAATGTATAATTAACTTTTTCTTTTTTTCTTTTTTTTTTTTTTTGGCTTTTTCGAGACAGGGTTTCTCTATGTAGCCATAATTAACTTTTTCATTTTTTTTTTTTTTTACTTTTATACAATCTTAGCTATACATTATTTTTCCCAGGTAAAGAAAGCCACCAAAATTTTAGTGGTAAGCAAATCTTAGAAACATTTACTTCTGTTCTGTCTCTTTATAAAAGAGACACAGAAAGTCTGTTTGGCATTTCCAAGGTTCAGGGATATTTTCTGACACAGGGTTCAGTAGGTAGCTCTGGCTGTCCTGAAACTCACCACGTACACCAGGCTGACTAGATGCCTCCTGAGTACTGGCTAAAGCTGTGCACCATCACATCCCATGACAGGGCTGTTCTTCAGTCTGTAGTACCACTTCTGTCACTGTTTGCATAACCACCTTTCCTTTAATTCCAACTGCTCACTCAGTCCTCAAGCACTATAGCAGCACAATTTGTGTGATTTTCTGAGGGGTTGGAACAATGTAGGGGAGAATATGCTAGCATTTGGTATTTTCCCCTCTGGGCTTTGAGAGAGGGTAGGAGAAGGGAAGACAAAAGGTCAGGGAGAAAAGAGAAGGGAGGAAATGTAAGGAGGTGGGAAACAGGATAAGGGGAAGATGAGAGGAAGACAAACTTGTACTTATAATTCTTAAAAAATTATTCTAGTCAGGTGGTGACAGTGCATGCCTTTAATCTCAGCACTAAGGGGGCAGAGGATAAATTCCTAGAATTTAAATAAATTCTAGGATAGCCAGGGCTATACAGAGAAACTCTGTCTCAAAAAACCAAAATAAAAAAAAAAGAAAAGAATTTATTTATTCTAAGTGTATGGGTATTTTGCATGCATACATGCCTGTGGAAGTCTAGGGAGGGCACTGGATCTCCTGGGACTGGAATTATAATCATGAGCTATCACATGGATGCTTGGAGATGAACCTAGGACCTTTTGAAGAGCAGTCATTGCTCTTAACTGCTGAGTCATTGATCCAGCCTATCTGGATTCAATTTTCCTTCCTTCCTTGCTTGCTTGCTTGCTTCCTTCCTCTCTTCCTTCCTTCTTACCTATATATGAATGAATGAATGAATGAATGAATGAATGAATGAATGACAGGCTATCCTAGATCTTGCTATGTAGACCAGGCTAGCCTCAAACTTGTCTCTGCCTTTGAATTGCTGTATTAAAGGCATACACTACCACATTTGCTACCCTAGACTTGTATTTAATCTTACAATAGAAAACACTGCAAACCTCACACATCTGAGAGTAAACCTGAGTGCTCAATACACTGAATACCAAGTTTCCTTTTACCCCTCACCAGATGACCAGTTCTCAGATGTATTAGTCAGTAACTCTTAAAAAAACAAAAACAAAACCATGATCTCAAGAATACTGTGGGCTTTTAGCTATGTTGTTATCTCCTTAAGCTTAGTAATATTCAGGAACCACCAGAGGCTTCAGGCCCTATGGGGACTTAGTCTGGTGGTGTCCTGAGAGTTATTCCTAAGAGGCCTGCAGCTAGCTATTCAGATGATGTTATCAAATACCCTTATGCTTAATATGTCAAGTGTGTTTTCTGTTTCCTTCTAAACTCTGATTTGGGCATTTAGAAGTGAATTCTAGGGGCTGTAAAGATGGCTCAGCGGTTAAGAGCACTGACTGCTCTTCTAGAGGACCTGAGTTCAATTCCCAGCAACCACATGGTGGCTTATAACTATCTTGTAATGGGATCTCATGCCTTCTTATGGTGTGTATGAAGACAGCTACAGTGTACTCATATGCATAAAGAAATAAATCTTAAAAAAAAAAAGAAGTGAGTTCCATAAACTCAATGTTACTAAAGAAAGTATGAGCCAGATGTAGTCGTATGGACCTCTAATCCCAGCACTTGGGAAGCAGAGGCAGACAGAGCTCTGTGAGTTGCAAGCCAGCCAAGAGCTACACTAAAAAAAAAAAAAATGAACAGATAACAGTGTAAAGAATGAGGAGACAACATTTGAGTTGGAATTTGAAGATATTACACCAAGAAGAAAGCATCAGAAACAGAAAACAAGACCTGTGGATGCTATGACTATTAATTTTTATTATTTTATGTATATGAATAATAACGTCTGTACACATGCCTGGCTCCCTAGGACATGGTTAGCCTCCATGTGGGTGCTGGGAATCAAACTCAGGTCCTTTGTAACAACAAGTACTCTTAACCACTGAGTCAACCTCTCCAGATCCCAACAGCATGCTCATTAAAGAGCACCTAAGGGACAATGAGTTCTCCATGGTTAGACTATGACCAAGGTAGGGCAACTGTAAAATGCTGTGGGGCTTAAGAGTACTGGCATTTGGAGCTGTAGACATGACTATAATTTTGTTTCTTCCACAGTTACCAAGCAACAACTCTCAACCACATAATTCAGTGACCCTCATTTTTCTTATCTACCAGTGGGGAATCTGAGAGTAGCCACCTCAGATTATGTGGAATTAAATGTGATGTACTAAATCTACAAAGTATGTGGAATTTTTTGTAATTTGCTACATACTAAATGCTCCAAAAGCCTTTGCTGGTGGGTAAAGTAAAAAAGAAACCAAAAAAATTATTTCTTTTCAAGACAGGGTTTCTCTGTGTAGGCTTGGCTGTCCTGGGACTCTCTCTGTAGGAGAGGCTGGCTGGCCTTGAACTCAAGAGATCTGCCTGCCTCTGCCTCCCAAGTGCCAGATTTAAAGTCATGTGCCACCACCACTGGACTGGAATTAAATTTTTTTCTTCTACCATATGGGACCTAGAGATCTAACTCTGGTTATTTACCTTTTTTTTTTTTTTTAAGATTTATGTTTATTATGTATATGAATGCTTGCCTGCATGTATGTGTGTACATCATATACATGCTTGGTGTTTGGCCTGAAGGAGGCATGGATGTGTTAGTTCACACTTACAATTTACCCAGTATTCAGGCTAAGGCAGGAAGACTGCCCTTAAATTCCAAGACTACATTGTGAGACTATCTAAAACAAAACAAAACAAAACAAAATAAAACAAAACAAAACACAAGGTTATAATAGTAACCAGACAAATCAGGAATGAGTCAGAGATTAGAAATCATGTCTTGGGCCGGGCGGTGGTGGCACATGCCTTTAATCCCAGCACTTGGGAGGCAGAGGCAGGCAGATTTCTGAGTTCGAGGCCAGCCTGGTCTACAGAATGAGTTCCAGGACAGCCAGGGCTACACAGAGAAACCCTGTCTCGAAAAACAAAAAAAAAAAAAAAAGAAAAGAAAAAAAAAAGAAATCGTGTCTCACTGGTGGTAGATGTTGGTATTTTCTATGCCAATCCTACCAGGAATACATTAGAAGAGCCAGGGCTTCTCTTGACTTGGGGATTAGTGAAGCAGACAGTAGAGGTACAAGGGGGTCAAGGGAATTAAGGAGTAACTGATAATAGAATTCAAGCAGATTATGGAAATGAGCTCAAACATAAACAGTTTGAGAGAGAAATTGTGTGCACATAATCAAAAATTAAGGAAGCTGGATGCAGTTAGCAACCAGAAACATGAAGTTCTGATCATAACTTACCATTAAGAAACTGTTATTAGCAAAGATAAATTTCAAGAGTTTTTCACCTAGGTGATATTTGCCTGCAGCAAATATTTAATATTTAAAAAACACATCTGAAGTACTTAGTACATACCCATGAAATGATAAATACTGAAAAGGGCTGGGTACACAGTAGATTCAAGCTCTGGCCCTACAAAAACATCAAAACCCTAAGAAACACCCCACTGGAATTTATCAAGTAGATAGTGATAATAACCATCTGTGTTTGTCTTAATCCTATCATGCTGGGTCCTTAGAGAGAACCACTATCCAGACCTGTTTATCATTCTCTTTGCTTTTAAAAGCATGTTTCACATTGCATACACTATTTCCATTAAAGTTACATACCAGCAATGTATATTTTTTAGAAGCTTTGGAAAGCTAAAGCAACTCTTGTCACAAAACCTCTCATCAATAAAAGGGCATCCCAATGGAACTTCTAGTCTCCATCAACATTTCCCTTCCTTTTCAATGTACACCTGTTATGAAGATCTGGAGAAAGGAACTGTCTAAGAACAGCCTCCATTTCAAATCTGAGCAAACAGAACCACAACAGATGAAGTATAAAAAGCATACTTTAAGTGACTATTTAGACACAGAGTCTCAGCTGGTGTGGTGGCAAATACCTTTAACCCTGGGAGTCAGGGCGGGGGCTATTGTGGGATGTTGGCAGAGATAGGCAGATCTCTGTGAGTTCCAGACTAGTCTGGTCTACATTGCAAGTTCCCAGACAGCCAGAAATACTTACCAAGTAGCCAAGAATGATCTTGAGCTTCTGATGCCCCTGCCAGCCCTGACAAATGTATCTCCTTACCAAAGACCACAATTTCAGGACACTTTTACTTGTGCTAAGCAACATGAAAAACTGATTATGGGCACCACCACGAGTCGCTGACAACTGAAGCCAGGGTTTTAGTGCATAATGAGCAAGCATTTACTGAGCTACAGTCCTGGTCCTATTTTACTTTAAAAGGACTTACTACATAGCAAGTTCCAGGACACTCAGAGCTACAAATAAAGATCCTGTCTCTGCCCCTTCCTCCAAATTAAAAAATTTATTATCCCCTCCCAAATGCTGAGACTGTGATGTGGACCACACCCAGCTTAAAATAGCCTTTAAATAAGGTAAACACAAACACAAATCTGTTGACCAATCTGTATTCTCTAGGGTTGTGGCTGAGAGAGCTGTTCTTGCAATATAAGAGTTAGAGCCCGCAGACCTGCCATAGAAAAGGAAAACATTGTGTTCATACACAGGCTTGACTGATCTCAGTATGGGCTAGGTGTGGTTATGCATACCAGTAAGGGCAGGACTCCAGAAGCTAGATACAAAAGGTTCAAAAAAGTTACAGGCCAACTTGGGATATATAGAGATTTTTAGGCCATTCTGGGTATATACTAAGGTACAATTTAAAATCTGAACCAAAACAAATAGCATACAGGAGATGATGGTGGACATCTCTCACATCTGGGAGAGGTTGATACAGATGTTGGAGAATTTAAGGCTTATACAGAAGGCCCCAACTAAAGAAACAAACAAAAAAACCCAAGCCAGCCAACTAACCCTTCCCTCAGTAAGTAGTAAGCAAAGAAATGTATAAGCAGTACATAGGTCTGAGGGTGCACTCAGTGGTAGAATGCTTGCCTAGCATGCTCAAAGCCTGGGGTTTAATCTTTAGTATCCCTTATATAGTTAAGCATTGCCATAATCACAATTTACCTTCTTAAGAATGGGAGAAGTAGCTGGACAGCAGTGGCGCATGACTTTAGTTCCAGCACTCAGGAGGCACAGGCAGGTGGATCTCTGAGTTCAATGCTGGCCTGGTCTAGAGTTGAGTTCCAGGACAGCCAGAGCTACACAGAGATTCTCTGTCTGGAAAAAAACCCAACAAACAAAGCAATGGTAGAAGTAGCTAGTGACATACATGAGAGGCAGAGGCCTAGGCAGGAGGAAGATCACAAGTTCAAGGTCATCACTGGCTATCACTGAACCTGAGGCCAGCCTTAGATATATGAGACCTTGCTCTAAAGCAAAACACAAAATGTAAACGTAAAATAATCTCCCTTCAGCTTCTGTCTTTTTTTTCTTTTTGGTTTTTCGAGACAGGGTTTCTCTGTGTAGCCCTGGCTGTCCTGGAACTCACTCTGTAGACCAGGCTGGCCTCGAACTCAGAAATCCGCCTGCCTCTGCCTCCCAAGTGCTGGGATTAAAGGCATGTGCCACCGCCGCCCGGCCAGCTTCTGTCTCTTATGAAAAAGACAACTAAACGATCTAAGAATGCCAATGTAGTAGATACTGCAGCTTTTTGTCTGCCTCTCTAGTGAGAAAATACTACTGTAGGGAATTATTTCATGTGAAATTTAAATATTTCCCCTCTTCAGCTCAGGTACAGCTACCAGGAGAGCTGAACATCACTTATTGTCGATACTTGTTCATTCCTGGAGAGAACATTTGCAAATCACAAGGGCACTTTTAGAACCCTTGAGAGACAGTCAATCTTCGAGAAAAAAAAAAAAAAAAAGCTCAGATTGAAGCAGAGCACAAAAACTCTGCATAAGATCAAAGTGCAAAAC
Source organism: Grammomys surdaster (assembly GCF_004785775.1). Taxonomy (NCBI): domain Eukaryota; kingdom Metazoa; phylum Chordata; class Mammalia; order Rodentia; family Muridae; genus Grammomys; species Grammomys surdaster. The sequence goes on from NW_021604793.1 coordinate 1,688,025, forward strand.
CCAGAGTCTAGCTCTTTAGGTAACTTTTATAAATAATTTTAAACAGCTATGAATTTTTAAAAACATTTTATTTAAAAAAGTTTTATGTGTATGGGTGTTTTGCCTGCATATTTGTCTGTGTACCATGTGTATTCAGTGTCTAAGTAAGGCAGGCAGAAGAGGGCCTCTAATCTCCTGAGACTGGACTTATAGGTGGCAATTGCCATGTAGGTGCTAGAACTTGAACCCAGGTCCTCTGTTCTTAGCCTCCAAGCCATCTCTTTAGCCCTATTTTAATTTTAAATGATAACACTTGTTTTTAATGGAAAAATGAGACAAATATGTAACTATTTACGTCCTTTCCATTCTTTATATTATCCTCTGACAAAGATGTTCTGAGGCAACAAGGTCTCAGAGATACATACACTACCTTTCCAAGTCCTTGATGAGCAGTAAAGGTAAGAGCCACTTCTTTAGAGTAGGTTTTGGAACCTCCAAACATTTCTAGCAAATAAAACCAGATGTATGAGTTCTAGGCCCAATAATGCTATAAGTAGTCTGTTAAAGCTTGTGAACCAGACAGGAAGGTAGTTTTAATTAGTAGTTTGCTAAAGAAAATACCATCAGAAGCTACACCTGTAAAATGTCACCAACATGACTTTGAAAACATAAGCTGAACAAGGAGGACATCAATGAATGCACAAAACTGTACAGGGATAAAGCCCAGAAGGCCTTAACCTTACATAAAGAACTACAGCCAACTAAATAAAGCTGAGTAGGACAGGTGTCCTTCAGTGAAGAACACACTAATTGCTTGTCTACTGCCAAACAATCAGGCATGAAAACATACATAAAAGTAACATTATAAAAAAACCCAACTCAACAGGTTACATATATACAGATTACACACACACACACACACTATATATATATATATATATATATATATATATATATATATATATATGTAGTAAATGATGTAAAACGCCATAAATTTGAAGGAGAGTATATGAGAGGAGTATATAGGAGGATTTGGGGGAGAACAGAGAGGGGAGATATGTAATTAAAATACAATCTCAAGAACCTGGATCTGTGGCCATAAAGGTTAAGCCTGACCAAGTCTTCTCTGGAAACTGGTTCCTTGTCAGGAATTAAGATGGGAACCCTCGTGACCCATAAAAATATCCCCCCATGGGTGAAAGTTCCTTAAGACCTGAGAGATCCAGAAGTATTCCAAGTCCACATGCTGGTGCTAAAATCTCTGTTTGGCCCACAGGGATCTTGAACACCTCACATCGTGCAGGTGAGTCAGGCCATGTTTGAGCTGAAGATTCTGAAATTTTCCGAACTTACTGAGGTCTTAATTTATGGCTCTTACAATCACCAGCTTCAGGCTAAATGGATGCTTCAGTCCATGGCTGAGAGGTACTGCCTGAGCCAGGAAAGAGGAATGCTCAAGCTGGAGGAAGCCATGAAGACCCTGGAACTAGGCCAGTGTTTGGAGTGAAGCCAGTTTCCAGTCACTGTGCTCTCACCTGGACACAGATTAAGCTGTGGCCAGTGTTTGGTTCTGGCATGATTTTTAACTCTGCTACAGCCTTTATAGTCTAACAAGATATTCCTGGATCCCTGCTGTGCATTTTGATGTGAATGTCTCTTTTCCAAGATTATTTCTCAAACTAAATAATAAAATTTAAATGATTAAAAAAATCTCAAAAATAAACAACAAAAAAGATAAAATGTAGACTACTGATACCCCAAACCCAAACAATAAACTTATTTTGTGAGCTATCCAAATTATCATATGTGAACATTCTTCTACATTAAGTGCTATGCACATTTCAGAAGGCCAAATGTTCTATGAATAAGTTCTAAGGAGGAAAGAGATGTTCCAAAACAGCAAACTCCAGGATTGCTGAGACAGCTCTTGCTGTTCTTGCAGAAGATATGAGTCCACTGGCCCCCAGAATCCATATTAGGTGGCTTACAACCACCTGCAACTCCAGTTTCAGGGGGTCTAATGTAGTTTTCTGGTCTCCTTGTATGTGCATATACATACAGACACACACAGATCATTAAAAATCTTTAAAAAAATTGAAAAAATTCCATTTTTTTTTGAGATAGGATCAAATATTATGTGATACATATACTGAGTATTGAGATACTGTATCAAAAAAAACAAATCAAACCTGTATAGTGGGGCTAATGGTGGTGTTTCTGCTGTAATCTTATACATGGGAGGGTTGACATAGAAATGAAGTTTGATGCTTATATTGTAAGATTTTCACGCGCAGCTTGGACAGATCACAGTAGACCAGACAGTTCCACGAGGGAAGGTTTATTAAGAGAGAGAGAGGAGAGAGGAGTAGGGGCCAGCCATGACCACGTGGAGAGAGGGGCAAGGGAAGAGGGGAAGGGAAAGGGGACAGGAACCTGCAGGAGCAGGGTCAAGGGACCAAGAGAGCAAGAGAGAGAGGAGGGGGCAAGCAGCCCCTTTTATAGTGGGCAGGCCTACCTGGCTGTTGCCAGGTAACTGTGGGGAGGAGCATACCTGGCTATGGCCAGGTTACTGTGGAGGTGGAATTTAGACAGAATACTAACATATATAGCAAGGGCCCCATCAAAAAAACAAAACACAAGTACACAGTGCTGGGGAACAAACTAGGGTTCAGGCACGCTAAGCAAGTATTCTACCATAGAAGCCTTGTACCCAGCCCACAAACTAGGATTTTTCATGAATGACAGTATTACCTTATTTTGAAAAATTATACAGAAAATTAGTCTCTCCCTCTTTCTCTTTTCTTCCTCCCCTGCTGTTTGTTTCGGAACTCACTATGTAGCCCAGGTTGTTCTCAAACATGGGGACAATCTTCTTGCCTCAGCCTGCCAAGGCTGGTTACACAAGCCACCATACCTGGAACTATTTTCTTTTGAATTCCTTTGCTCAACTATGTTGCAATTAAACTTATATCTGTTATTTTCCAAAACTAGTTCATAGTTCCTTGCTGAAGTGCAGCATGCAGTTTTGTTTTGTTATTACCAAAACAACCAAATCAAAAGAGTTACTTATCTCCAGACTTTGGGGGCACATAGGTGATTCTTATTCCTTCTCAATGCGTTAACATCCTCTCCAGAAGAAATATTCTAGTTATTCACTTAAGATTACATAGCTACAGGAAGAAATAATACTACGGTGATGCTGATCTTAAAGCAATCGTTCGAGCTTGGAAATAAAGTAGAACACAGTTTTGCTCACTAGGAGAGAAATGTGCTTTGGGTAAAAGTCTTGGAAACACCAAGTCCACACACAGAAGCCACTCACCCTCCCTGTCTGTCATCTGGAAACAAGCCTACAAAGAGCATTTGTCAGTGTGCTTCTTCCATGTCCTCCTTTATGCACATGGTTTTAAAACAAGCTAAATCTTTCCCAAACAACCAAAGCTGGCCTAGAAGGGCTAGGAATGCAGCTCAGTGGTACAGTTTAGCATGTGTGAATTCCTGGGTTCAATCCTCATCACAGGAACAAAAAACAAAACTGCTATAAAAACTGCTCCAGGGCCAGACATGGTGGCTTACATTTGTAAACCAGCCTAGGCTAAATAAGACAGGGTGGAGTAGGGGTGGGAGAGGTGGGGACTGCCATGAGTTCCAGACAAGCACGGGATATAGAGTGAGACCAACTTTTTTGTGGTTTTTCGAGACAGGGCTTCTCTGTGTAGCTGGTCTGGAACTCTCTCTGTAGACTAAAGCAGGCCTTGAACAAGACCAGCTTAAAAAAATGGGTCAAAGCTGGGCGTTGGTGACGCACGCCTTTAATCCCAGCACTTGGGAGGCAGAGGCAGGCAGATTTCTGAGTTCGAGGCCAGCCTGGTCTACAGAGTGAGTTCCAGGACAGCCAGGCTCACACAGAGAAACCCTGTCTCGAAAAACAAAACAAAACAAAAAAAAAAAAAAGGAAAGAAAAAAAAATGGGTCAAGAGGTAGTGGTGCATGCCTTTAATTCCTGCATTTGGGAGCCAGAGGCAGGCATAATCTATTGAGTTCAAGGCCAGCTTGATCTATAGAATGAGTTCTAGGAAGCCAGAGCTACACAGAGAAACCCTCTTTTGAAAAACTAAAAAAGGTGAAAACAAAAATCTAAATTGCTAAGCATGTATCCCAAGGCAATGACAAGGACCCCTCAAACATTTATACTCTCAATTCAAATCAAATGTAACAGGTGGAAAGCCTCCCTTTGCTCCTATAGAATCCACAGCTAGCTTGATAGTACATTTTCTAGCTAGAACATAGGGAGGGAAAAAAAAACCCCAACAACAACAAAAACTTAACCCCTGCTGGAAATATTCAAGCAGCAAGATGTTTAAATGAGAATGGGGAGTTTTGCTGTACATAAGCTACTGGCATCTCAAAGACAATGGATGAACAGTTGTATTGTTAAGAAAAAGCCCAGGTTTTTATTTTTTGTTTGTTTTTGTTTTTCTGATACATGGTTTCTCTGTATAGCACTGGCTTTCTTGGAACTGCTTTGTAGACCAGCTGAGGTTATCCTGCCTCTGCCTCCTGAGTGTTGGGATTGAAGGTATAAAAAGCCCAGTTTTTAAAATTCTTAAAAAAAATTTGGTCCACATGCCAGAAACATAAATGCATAGTTACTTTTTTAAACCCAAGTTTTCTGTCTATGTTAGCTGGATTCTGTACAACAGCTTCACATCACTGTTTCATTAACTAGAATAGAAAGTGATTTTTTTTTCTTAATTTGAGGTTAGTAGGTATTTAACCAAACTATCAAGCTGGCTTTTTCAGCAACATATAAATATTTGGCATCAAATAATTGAGGAATAAAGTCTCAGCAGTGAAAAAAAAGTACTTGCCAGTTTGAAAGTCACAGACAGTTTACTGTTCTATAATTAGATAAAGAGAAAAAAGAAGAACCCTTGGTAGCAGGAATAAGCAAGAGTCTTCCACAGTCTGGCATCTGCAAGGAAATGAGAAAAAAGTTTTTACTTCCTTTCAGTGACAGAAGTACCAACTACATCTGACAACAGTTGACACAACTATAACCCCTCAAATTCCCTTAAAAGAGCTGTCCCAGAAATTCACTGTTGCTAATGGCAGGACACTGAGTACCTGCTCTTTAGTACCTCTGTGTACATGAAAACTTGCTAAGTGAATTAAGAACATTTTTCACAGTCATTAATGTACATTTTTTGTGTCAACAGCTTCACAAGTAAGAACTGACTCTGTAGGCAATTGACTACTTTGAACAATTCTTGAATAAATAAATCCTAATTAACTTTTTTTTTTCAAGACAGTGTTTCTCTGTGTGTAGCCCTGGCTGTTCTGGAACTCACTCTGCAGACCAGGCTGGCCTCGAACTCAGAAATCTGCCTGTCTCTGCCTCCCAAGCGCTGGGATTAAAGGCATGTGCGCCACCACCGCCCAGATCAAATCCTAATTAACTTAATGTTAGTATTTTTCTTCTCAAATATTCTATTACTCATTAATTAAAAAATATTGATGTATATGTATCTGTGTGTATGAAGACTTTTAAAAATTATATTCATTCAAGGCTGCAGAGATGGCTCAGTTGTTAAGAGCATTTGTTGCTTTTGCAGAGGACCCAGGTTTGACTCCCAACACTCACAAGGTGGTTCACAACCATGTATAACTCCATTTCTGGGGAATCTGAGGTCTTCTTCTGACCTCCAAGGGCAAAAAGCATGCATGTGTAATAGTGAAGTTAAAAAGCCAAATACCATCTAGGTACCACATACCTTTTAATCCTAGCACTCAAGATACAGAGAAATGTGGATCTCCATGAGTAGGAGGTCAGCCTGGTTTAGTTCCAGGACAGCTAGGGTTACAAATCAAGAGACCTTGTCTCAAAAAAGGCAGTTGGGGGTGAGCGGGAGGAAGCACTTTGTTCTTTTGAGAAGCTTCTTGTATGTTTTCATTATAGAGTTGCCTTTCTTATTTACTAACAGCTATATACTGTATTGATCATCAGACATTTTGTGCAACATATTAAGAGAACAACTCAAAGTTCACCATATTTATCCAGGTCTGTTCAATGTATTCTTTCTGATACACTTCAGTGTATCTTTCTTCTGGGGCCAAATTTCATTTTCTTGTTTCCAGATATATTTAAAAATGTAAAGTCGCCCGGGCAGTGGGGGCACATGCCTTTAATCCCAGCACTTGGGAGGCAGAGGCAGGTGGATTTCTGAGTTCGAGGCCAGCCTGGTCTACAGAGTGAGTTCCAGGACAGCCAGGGATACACAGAGAAACCCTGTCTCGAAAAACCAAAAGAAAAAAAAAAGAAAAAAAATTAAAGTCAAAACCTACCAAGTTGAGTATGGGTGGCACACACCTTTAATCTCAGTGCTCATAAGGCAGAGGTTGGCAGATCTCTGAGTTTGAGGATAGCCTAGTTTATAAAGCAAAGGACAGCCAGAGCTATACAGAGAAATCATATCTCAGAAAAAAAGAAAATGGTCAGAACCTAAGAAAAGTGACCAATTGCTAGAAGAAACTGATAAATTTCTAGCAATGATTCAAGGGTATTTCCTATTATTTTTTAATATTTTCTTTTAAACATTTTTTGAGACAGGGTTTCACTATATATAGCTGTCCTGGAACTCACTCTGTAGATCAGGCTAGCCTTTGACTCAGAGATCCTCTTGCTTCTGACTTCTCGAGTGCTGGGATTAAAGACTGCCTGGCTGGGTGTTTCCACTTAGCTTTTCCACTTCTTATCAGAGGGAACATTAGGTCTATACAAAATGGACTCTACCACAGATTCACCTGCTTCACTGTGTAGATGGGGACTGCATAGCAACAGACCAATTACTCATTTATTTGATAAATATTCGCTGAAGGACTACTATCTGCAAGACAGCTGAAACAGAATCCTATCCCAGCCTTCCTAAAGTCCCTACCCCATGAGCAGTAGGGCTGGGCAATCTTAGGCAAGGCAGCCAAGCTTAGCTCTACCACACACAGGGAAGACCCTCTAGGTTTCATCTGGGAGAAGGAGAATTTTGTGAGGTTTTGCACAAAAAAGCTGCTAAATAATATCAACAGTGCAAGACTCTTAAGGGACCCTAAACATTTAAATACCCATTAAGAAGAATATAAATTTTTTTTAAAAAATGATAAAACTGTACTACATTGAGAAAGAAGTGCAGAGCAGTGAAGCACAGCTGTTTGATTAATCTCACTCCATTACAAAAGGCAGGATCGATCTAGATGTCAAAAAAAAAAAAAAAGAAAAAGAAAAAAAAAGCAGTGTGCACTAACATCAGGGAAAAGAACTTAGCATGGTAACAGAATTCTAATTTAAGTAGTAAATGCCTATTTAGTATGTAAAGCCATTATAGAGGCTATATACACACAAAAGCACATGCACACCCAAAGCTTTAAATTAGTATCATAATCTGAAAGAAAATTGGACTCAAACTGCTTTATGTCCAGTTAAATCTTGCTACCACCTGAAGAGATAGTGGAAGGAAATAAATACTTACTTGAAAAAGATGTTCAGTTACTGTGCATTTCCATCTACAAGAATAAACATTTTAAAATAAATATATCATGTCGACTGAAATTCATTCCACTCTCAGCTCTTACTAACACAAATTACCTCCCTCTTCCCCCCAAGCCAGGGTTTCTCTCTATAGCCCTGGCTGTCCTGGAACTCACTTTGTAGACCAGGCTGGCTTCTAACCAGGTGATCCACCTGCCTCTGCCTCCCAAGTGCTGTAAGTCTATGCCACCACTGGCTGCCATAAATACATATTACTCATTTGTAAAATATATGGGGTAGTAATCTTAAAGCAGAATTCAAAACTAGTAATGGGATTTCACTGAAAATCATGGAAAAAGAAAATAGTCTTTTATCTATTTTTTTTTCTTTTTCTGAGACACAGTCTGAAATTCTGATTCTCTAGTCTCTACTTCTCAAGTGCTGGGAATTACAGGTATATGCTACTGTGGCTGGCTGTATCAAGCCTTTTGATATTTAATGATCTCACTTTTGGGAAATGCAAATATTTAAATAAATATGTTTTACTATTTCTTTAAAGCTTTTTTTTTTTTTGTGTATACATGTGCGCCTCTGTGAGTGTATGTTCACCACGTGTATGCAGGTGCACATGGACGTTAGGGCATTAGGTCTCCTGGAACAGGAATTACAGGCAAATGTAAGCTGCTTGCTATAGGTGCTGGGAACCAAAACACATCCTCTGACAGAGCAGCAGGTTCTCTTAATTGCTGAGCCATCTCTCTAAGCTTCTTTAAAGGGAATCCATTATACTCACTCAAAACTTAAATAGTAACAAAGGCTGAAATCAAGGGAATTCAAGTGAATTTGCATTTGGGAATAAAACCAGAAAGTCTGGATTAAATAAAGATCATAGGCTCTTAGGTATTTTGTTCTGTTTAAAAATCTTTTAAACAATTGTTGTGTGTATATATATATATGTTGTATACATATGTGTATGATGTAGGAGGAGCTTTTTCCCTCCTCCTACTATGTGTTCAAGGATCAAAAGCAGATTGTCAGATTTGCATGCTAAGTGCTTATACCTGATGAACCATCTCCTGGCCCCTACCCTGGTATTCTGAGTGTAGCAATTTCTTTCTTTCTTCTTTTCTTCCTTTCTTTTGTTGTTTCTTTTTAAATGTATGTGAGTACACTCTCCTCTCTTCAGGGACATCAGAAGGGCATTTGATTCCATCACAGATGGTTGTAAGGCACCAATGGTTGCTGGGAATTGAACTCGGGACCTCTAAAAAAGTAGTGTTCTTAACTGCTGAGGCATTTCTCCAGCCCACCCCTTCCCTTTTAATAAATTACAAAAAAAGTGTGGTCTGTATATACATATGGTACCATGTCTGTCTGGTGCCTGTGGAGGCCGGAAGAAGTTGTCTGGCCCCTGGAACTGGAGTTACAGATAACTGTGAGCTGGTGTGTGGGTGCTGGGAACCAAACTTGGGTTCTCTGCAAGAGCAGCTACTACTCTTAACTGAGTCATTTCTCCAGCCCCCAAATGTGGATTTAAAAAAAAAAAAACCAAGGCAGAATGGTGTGAATTTCATACCTGTTTACCCAGTATGGGCTCAGATGTTTAGGGGAGCTCCATTCCCTATGCTGCTTCTTTGCATTTTCCATCTTCCCTACCCATTGTCTTTTAGGTTACTGAAATACAATTTTTTTGTTGTTGTTTTGTTTTGTTTTAATTAATACCTTGACAGTAAGAGATGACTTTTTCTTAGCCAAAATTAATATCTCCTCTAATGGTCTCTACATCTAGTTAGTACACTGACATTAGTGATTACTCCACTGCAGGAAAACATCCTTTTGAGTTTTGTGCTCTTGCACTTTGTCTTTAAAAATATTTTTTATTTATTTATTTATTTATTTTGATTTTTCGAGACAGGGTTTCTCTGTGTAGCCCTGGCTGTCCTGGAACTCAATTGGTAGACCAGGCTGGCCTCGAACTCAGAAATCTGCCTGCCTCTGCCTCCCAAGTGCTGGGATTAAAGGCATGCGCCACTATCGCCCGGCATTTTTAATTATTTATATGCGTGTGTGTTACTGTGAAGGTATGTACATATGAGAATAGGCGCCAGAGAATTTGGATTACTTGTAAATGGAGTTTACAGGAGGTTGAGAGTCACTTGACATGGATGCTAGAAACCAAATCCATATTCTCTAGAAGAGCAGTAGTTGCAAGATATTCTTAATTTCTTGTTTGTAACCAGGCCTAGGAGTAGCATGAGGTAAGTGAGGTGCTTTGAACACAAAATTTAGAGTCACACTTATTTTTAGCATCAGGCTGAACATGCCTAAATAATTAAACCAACTGTTTCTGTTACAATGAAAAGTGCAAGAACACTTTGACTTCTATTTTACTTACTGTTTTTCCATGGCAGAACATAGGGCAGAGACTTGGGAACTCTCATGCCTGAAGCAAGGTTACTCTTATGTTCCATAACTATGTTATTTGCAGGACTGAAAGAAAAAGGAATAATTTGATGTCATCATGCCAGTACTTTTCAGGGACACACAAGACAATTAAAATGTGTTTTTAAGTGGAAGGAACAACCACCACTCATCTGAAATGTGAACATAGTTCTATCAAAACATTCTTGCAATTAGAATGATTATCATTTCTCGAGAATGTTCCATATGTGTATTAAGATGGTGTGGTGGTACATGCCTTTAATCCTAACACTCAGGAGGCAGAGGCAGGAAGATCTTTGAACTCAAGGTCAGTCTAGTCTAACAGAGCCAGTTATAGGACAGCCAGGGATACATAGAGAATCCTTGTTTCAAAAAGCAAAGCAAAACAAAAATAACAAAAGACAGAGTTTTACATTTACATTTTTTCAAAAAAATGATTTTTTAAAAATTTTATATGTACTGGCACTTTGCCTGCGTGTCTGTGAGGGTTTTGGATTCCCTGGAACTGGAGTTACAGACAGCTATGAGCTGATATGTGGGTGCTGGGATTTGAATCTGGGTCCTCTAGAAGAGCAGCCAGTGCTTTTAACCAATGAGCCATTTCTTCAGCCCCTACATTTAAATTTTAGAAATTGAGATAAACATCAATGCCATCAGTAGTATGACAAAATCCCACCCCCCACAAACAAGACAGGGTTTGTCTGTTCTTGGCTGGAACTTACTACATACGCCAAGCTGCTGTCAAACTCAAAATGATTTGCCAGTCTTTGCCTCCTGAGTATGAGTGCTGAGATTAAAGGTATGTGTCACCATGCTTGGCTGCAACCAATCTCTTTATAAATCACTATTTCTATGTGTATGGGTATTTTGTCTATATGTATGTCTATACACCATTTGTGTGCTTAGTGCTTACAGAAGAGATTATTAGACTCCTATAGTGACATTTTAAAGAATTTTTGGAATTTTTTTTAAAAACACAGAAATATCATAAGAATGTACTTTCATTTTAATCCCAGGTGTAAGTTGTGGGCTGCTTCAGACGGTACACAACAGTTGACTATGACTTTGCTTTGTGCTCTAGCAGAAGTGTGGTTTTGCTAGCTGAAGATAAGTTTCTGTATTTATGTGATATTTGGAATTCTGGGAACTTTTCAGTGGGTATAGAAATGTTAGAGCCTGGACAGGTGGGGTTGGTGACTGTTGGTCATTTAGAGAGGTTGGTTTCAGCTTGTTAGAAGTCATGCTCAAAAAAGAAACAAAAGGAAAGAAATTAGATTCAGGGATCTCTCTCCCTCTTTCTGCCCTCTATCCTTTTCTAGCTAGTGATAGGGTGAAACTGGGGGATAAAGGGTAGGGAAAAAAAGAACCCACGAGAAGCAAATACCAGCTACAGATTCCCCTGGAGCTGGAGTTACAGACAGTTCGGAGCCAGTATGTGGTTTCTGAGAATTGAACCTGAGTCCTCCAGAAAATGAACCACTGAGTCATCTCTCCAGCCCCTAAAATAAATCTCTTAAAAACTGAAGTAAGTTAAAGCTGCTAGCAGTAAAACTAATCTAAGTTTTTCTAAGTTTTCTGATTCAAAATAGTATTCGTTTAAAATTAGCTGACTTCAGTAACTAAGAAAAAAAGCTAAGCATTTTATGAGTGCTGGAGAGATAGCTCAGCAGTTAAGAGCATACACTGCTCTTCCAAGAGCCCTGAGTTTTATTCCCAGCCCCTGTATGTTCACATCAGCTCTGCCTCCAGGGAATCTGACACCTCTGGCCTCTGTGGCACCTCCACTCATGTGCTTATTATTTCTATACACATAATTAAAAAAATACAAAATCAAGCATTTAGGGAAAAATAAAGTATAATATTTTATTCCTTTATTCTCTAGCCCTGAAATAGTCTCATTTGTATTTGAAATTTGGTCTTCTAAGGTTTGAATGTGGGTATAATGAGAAATCTTACAGTTCTAAATTAGAGAATATTAGTAGTAAAGAGAGATATTTTCTTTCTTTCTCATTAAGATGCTCTGGACTTCCAATCTCAAAGAACTTTCAGGATTCTAATGAAGATTTACATGTGTATATGGACATGTGTATGAGTGTCCACAGAACCTAGAAGAGGGTATGGATCCCACAGAACTGGAGTTATAAGCGGTTGCTTTTTTAAAGCAACAAGTGCCTTAACTTCTTAAGTCATCCCTTCAGTCCATCCCGCTCCCCCCAACAGGAGGTTTCTCTGTGTAGCTCTGGCTCTCCTGGAACATGCTCTGTAAGAGCTCAGGCTGACCTCGATCTCAAAGAGATCTGATTGCCTCTGCCCAGGGTAGTGAATTAAAGGCACACACCACCACACCCAACTCTATTATTATTTTGTCACACACCTGGATTTGGGGAGGTAGTGATGAGAGTAAGACCTTTTAATTTACCTGTTGTTACCACAGAAACTGGCTGTGCCCCAGACAAATGGGGTGCTAGTCTGTTCCCACAAGTCTGCCAAAGGAAGCAAAAGAGTTTGCGATACTGTTAGATAAAACACCAATCTATGTTAGTTAAACTTGTCAAATGAGAAATAATACAGCCAAGTTTTGAGGGGTGTAAGTAAAAATTGATTGAGTACTCTGCTCAAGTGATACAGAACCAGGAATTTAACAATGAAGGATATAAATGCAAGAGCCATAAATAATAGTAAATGTGCCCAGTAACAATCAAGCACAGATGGTATAACCCAATTTATGGGGAAAACAGATGTAAAGAAATGCTTCTTCCAATCAAGGGGGATAGGCTATTCTATGTGTCTTCACAGTGATACAAATGTGCTCATTTGGGGGCCCAATAAAAATAAGGTGTTCCAAACAACATGTATGTTCATAAAAAAAAGAAAATTTTCCTTCTGTCTCAAATGATTTGAGATTTAAATATGTGAAGGAAAAAAAACCGTAGAGGCATCTCACCTTTATCCCAGTCTTCATCACAAGGAGGGCACTGCCATGTGCTCTCAGCCAGAGTCTCTTGTCCAAGGTTCCTGGTTTGGTTGACTGCAAGATAACAGAGATTTGATATATAAAGGGCAGGGGGTGTGGTATCTGCTAGGTTATTCTGCTTAAGGGATTTAAGGCCTTTAAAGGCTGCAAGGTAGCCTATTCAATCTCTGCTTCTAAATATGGATAGGTTGAAAGCTGACAGGAACAAGAAGCAGAAACAAAGACTGTTACCATATTTATGGCAGTAACAGGATTATTTATTCATTGAGACAGGGTCTTGTGTTCCTGGCTGGCCTCAGACTCAAAGATGACCTTGAACTCCAGAACTTCCTGCTTCTACCTCTTGAGTACCAGGATTATACGTCAGTACTACCATGCCCATTTTTGTGGTACAGGAGCTGGAACCCAGGGCTTTATCCACAGGAGGCAAGTGCTCGACCCACTGAGCTCCGCCTCAAGGACTTTATTTTTAGATGATTTATTATAATAGTAAAATGAATCAGGCTGTTCAGAAGAGAAAGCAGTCTGACCTATATAGAAGCTAACAACCCACTGCTATAATGATATAATCATCTCAAAGGCAGAAAAGTATTTCTTTTGAAATGGTAAAAGCCAGAAAGCAAGCCAATGATGTAGCATAACTCCAAACTGACCAGCTAACCCTGGAATCCTAGGGCATTTCAGCTAGTCTGCTTACCCACATCCTGCTCAATACAGCTCTTGTCATCACAGCTCGAGATGTGATGACTGATCTCAGCCCGGGGAACCTGGTGCCGAGCATTGAAGGGACAAGTAGCCAATTTGTTTGCGACATCAGGATGATTCTGTGGAATCAAAATTAAGAGATCTATCAATTCTTTGGATTTCTTAAAATTCAAGGAAACTAGCTCAGCTTTTTTCTATAAATGGCTCCCTAAAATCCCTTAGCAAGTTTGCATCTCAGGTGTGGTAGGTACACTCTGCAATGATAGATGCAACTCATCACAGAGAATTGAGAGGGAATTATCATCCATACAGACCATGCAGTTTCTATCTCAATATTGTCAAAATGCAAACCTTCTGGTTATGACTGCAGGGATAACAACACACAGATTCAGATTTTAGTGGCTTATAAAGAGCAAAACAGTATTAACCATCTATTCTCTTTGTTTATCAGACAGCACAGCAGGCAGTGCTGGAGTTCTCTGGGTGTCTTTGAAAGCTAACACTCAGGATCAACAGTAACAATGAGGCCGACCTCACAGCAGTAGTGTCCTGCTATTGCAATTTGACAATGCTCGAAAATAGCTGTTGTGAGGGAGCTGCAGAGACAATCTAATGATTTTTCATACCAACATAAGACACTTAAAGTAATGATCCCTGAAATGAGGAACCGAACAACAACCTTTTTTTTGTTGTTGTTACAGGGTTTCTCTTTATAGCCCTGGCTATCCTGAAATTCACTCTGTAGACCAGGCTGGCCTCGAACTCAGAAATCCGCCTGCCTCTGCCTCCCAAGTGCTGGGAATAAAGGCGTGCGCCACCACTGCCCGGCCTGGGTTTTTGTTTTGTTTTGTTTTTTTGAGACAAGGTTTCTCTGTATAGCTCTGTGTTAGCCTGGAACTCTGCTCTGTAGATGATATTAGCCTCCAACTTGGAGATCTGTGTGCTTCTGCCTCCCAAGTGCTAGGATCAAATGTATGCCATCACCACTGCCTGGTAACAATTTCAGCTATTGCTCTTAGGAAAAGTCCAAATGATATACACTTTGTGGGCCAGTATCTTTTTTTTTTTTTTTTAAAGATTTATTTATTTAATGTACGGATGCTCTATCTGCATGTAGACTTGCATGCCAGAAGAGGACATCAGCATCAGATCCCATTACAGATGGTTGTGAGCTACCATGTGGTTGCTGAGAATTGAACTCAGGACCTCTGGAAGAGCAGCCAGTACTCTTAACAGCTGAGTCCCCTCTCCAGCCCCATTTATTCATTCATTTAGTTATACAGTATCTTGTTTTAAACCCAAACTAAGTACTTATTATCACCAAATGTCATGGCAAATGTGTCAGCAATTAAGAGATTTAAAAAAGGAGGGCTTGGAGAGATGGTTAGGAGGTAAGAGTGTTGTTATTCTGAAAGAGTACCAATCAGACTGGAGGCCTGACAACTGCCTCTAACTCCAGTTCCAGACAATCTGACAGTCTTCTTGTCTCTATGGGTATTCAAATACACACGATTTTTTTTTAAAGGAGGGGCAAGGAGGTACAGTGGGTACAGGAGCTGGCTACCAAGTCTGACAACCTGAGTTTTATATCCCTGATATCAAGTACCTACACGGTAAAAGAAGGCTGATTCTCTTTCACAAGCACACTGTGGTCCACACATGCTTGCAAACACACAAACATTAAAATGTTTTGTTATTGTTTTAAAGAGAGAAAGAACATAAAGATGGGTAGATATGGAGTTAGGGAGGACCTGAGAGGAACTGGGGGAGGGAAACATGATCAAAATATTTTGTATGAAAAAACTTTTTTCAATAAAAGATTTTAAGGATGTTTCACAACTGAAACTCAAAATGTTAAAACTAGTGAGAAGCAGGCTGGAAAAACACAGTACTAAAGAACTTACATGGATCTGGAGGGATAGCTCAGTGGTTAAGACTGCTTGTTGAACAATCATGAGGACCTTAGCTTGAACTCCTGCACTCAGTAAATGAGCTTGATATGGTTTTGCATGTTTGTAATGCCAGCACTGGTAGGCAGCAAAGATAGGAGATAGCTTGCTGGCTGTCAGCATAGTTGCAAAAACATAAGCTCCAGGTTCAGGGTGAAAGATGAGAACATGCTAACCCTCTTCTAGTTTCCCCTTGTGCACACAAGTATATACACACTACATACATGATATTTATAGGAATGAAACTAGAGCTAGGTATAGTGGCACAGACCTTCAATTCCAGCTCTTGGAAAGTGGAGGTAGGGATATCTGCAGGTAAAGGTCCTCCTTTACTACTGAGGTGAGGCCAACCTTGGCTACAAGAAGCTCTACTTAAAAAAGAGATGGCTCAGAGATTAAGAGCACTGCTGCTCTTGCAAGAAGGCCCTGGATTCAGTCCCAGCATCCACATGGTAGATTATAACCATATGTAACTTCAGTTCCGTATGTTTCCTCGGTTACAGTTTCCATCAGTTACAAAGCTTCCTCAGGCACCAGGTACACATATGATGTATATGCAGACAAAACACTTATATATGTAAAATATAAATCTTAAAAAAAAAAAAAAAGATCTTGCCGGGCAGTGGTGGCGCACGCCTTTAATCCCAGCACTTGGGAAGTAGAGGCAGGCGGATTTCTGAGTTCGAGGCCAGCCTGGTCTACAGAGTGAATTCCAGGACAGCCAGGGGCTACACAGAGAAACCCTGTCTCAGAAAAAAAAAAAAAAAGATCTTACACTTTGTATTGTCTTTGTGTATGTATACATGAGTACAGGTGCCTATGGAAGGCCAGAAGAGGGCACTGGATTTCGTATATTTGGAGTTATAGGCAGTTGTGAGTTGACTGATGTGGGTGGTTGGAACTGAATTTGTGACCTCTGGAAGAGTAGCAAGTACTCTTAACCAATGACCCATTTCTATAGCCCTGACATCAATACTCTAACAACCTTATACAAGTACTTTTTAATTAACAAAAGACTTGAGTAGGTTACATTAGCTAAGTCTATAAAGAAATAATCAGAGAGAAATGCAAAAAAAAAAAAGAGATTTGCGGCAGTAGTGATAGCTCAGTGGTTAACAGTGCTTACTATTCTTGCAGAGGACCTAACCACCTACATGGTGGCTCAGAACTGCCTATTGTTAACTTTAGCTCCAAGAGATCTAACACCCTCTTCTGTTCTCTATGAGGACCTGTGCGCACAATGTGCACACAAACGTATACAGACATACACAGAAAAGAAACAAAGCTGTTGCAATGAACGTTCGTTAGTGAAGATGTGGACAGAGGGACTGTGGGACACACTGTGACACACTATAGCTGCCATGATGAGATGCTTTGTATGCTTTGTTATTTGTTTTTTATTTTGGGGTGGAGGGAGGTTGTAAGGGTAAGGGGCAGATGCGAGAGGGGATAGGAAGGTGAGTGGGACAGGGATACATGATGTGAAACAAAGAATAAAGTTAAAAAATGGTAAAAAAAAGATGTTGAAATTTGGGGAGTTATTTTTAGAAACAATATTTTCTTGGGCTAACAAATTTAAACAAAAAATCATAAAGAAATATAAGAGAGGGACTGGAGATATGGTTTAGCAGTTAGGAACACTTGTTGCATTTTCAGAGGACCCAGATTTATTTCATAGCATCCACATGATGGTTAGTAACTATCTTTTAACTCTTCCAGAAGATCCAATACCCACTTCAGACCTCCACAGGCACTAGGCACACACATGGTACACATACACTTAATTAAAGTGTCCATAAACATAAAATAAATCTAAAACTATTTTTAAAAGAAATAATGAACACATCAAATTCAATAAGGGGGAGTTTCTCATTACTAGGAAAAAATTAGTGATTCCTTTGTTTTTCTGAAAACCAAGCTAAATAAATTTGTGCCTAATTTTTAAAAAAAGAATACCAATATCAGATATAGATACAAAAAGTTTAGTATTTAATCCAAACTATATACAATCCATATTTAATATCTTAAAATAATAGGTTCAAGTCCTAGTACCATAAAAACCATGTGTGACTGTACATGCCTAGATACCCTAAGAGACGGTTTTTAAACAATGCTTTGTTGCTAGTTAGGAGGAAAAAATAAAAGATTGAAATTTTATATACTTCAAAGAATAAAACAAATACCTATAAATATTGAAATTTAACAAAGGTAGACTTGTGAAACAATCTGGCATTCGATTAAAATATTTATGTTAAATGATTTGTTGCTTACAAAGCTTGACTCCGGAAGAACTCAAGAGGCATTAAAGGGCATATTATAAAAATAATAGCCTACCTTTCTGCACTTGATAAGATGATAAGGAAACCTGCAGGCCCTGATCTGGTGATTTTTATCATAGGGGCACTGTAATAACTTTTCAGGGTCCAGGGAGTCGACTGAAAGAGAGAAAAATACAGTAAGTATACAGTATAATAGGACTCTATAAAACTAGAGCACATTAGTGTTTTCAATAAATCCATAGTGAAAATAATAAGGCAGTCTAAAAAAAAGTTAGATTAAAATAAGTGTGACTGGCCTGGTGGCAGAGGCACATGCCTTTAATTCCAACATTGAGGAAGCAGAGGCAGGTGGATCTCTGAGTTCGAGGCCAACCTGGTCTACAGAGTGAGTTTCAGTACAGCTAGAACTATACAAAGAAACCTTGTCTCGAAAAAAACAAAAAAACAAAAAGTGTGATTAAATGATTACAAGTGAAATGGAACTATGAGACAATAAAATTGTGTTATCACTGACTCTTAAGTACAGTAGTATCAAGAATGGTGTACTGAGGTTTCATTCACATTTGACTGAATATAGTTTTCATTCTTATTATAAGATGACATCCACACTAATTTTTTCCTTTTCTTTTTAAAAGATTTATTTATTTTATGTGAGTGCACTATTACCCTCTTCATTCACACCAGGAGAGGGCATCGGAACCTGTTACAGATGCCACCATGTGGTTGCTGGGAATTGAACTTAGGACCTTTAGAAAGGCAGTCAGTGCTCTTAACCACTGAGTCATCTCTCTAGCTCCCCTTTTCTTCTCTTAAAAGTGACAATTTGTGGTCATTTTCATTCTCTAGATATTCCAACAACAGTTTCCCAACTAGCGCACTAAGGTTGGAATGGACTGCTGGTATACCATTATAACCAATGTGGCCCACTGCACTTTCCAACACTCTCTCAATCTAGCTAGCCGTAAGTCAAGTTGAGAATAATCTCCTTATTAGCATTCTTGTTTATTTCTAGTTAAGAAATTGATAACCACAGTGCTTCAATTGAATGTTCTATGAAGTATTAATAACTAGAGTTCCCCCCATCTGTTCTTTGCTTTACTTCTTCCTGTATAACTAGAGTTCCCCCCCCTCCAATCTGTTCTTTGCTTTACTACTTCCTGTATGTTGTACTGGCTGTACTGGCTGCTCTCGTTCCCTTGACAATGATCTCATTACTTTTGTTAGGAAGGTGATTTTACTTTTCATGTTTTGAGACATAGATGAGAAAAAAGTTCCTTAATCTAATGACTACCAAAACCGGCCAGCTAAAATAAAAATAAACTGCAAAGACAGAACCTCCTAGAGCTAAGACAATTGTAGACACAGACTGCTGTGTCAAGAAAACCCTGAATCTATACCATGTTATTCAAAGCTGCCCTTAGGCTATCCAAGCTTCCCAGGCTGTGCCCCAAATCTTAACAAGCCTGGTTAAGGAAAGAAAATTAAATAATGCATTTTGAGAGAAAAAGGCACCTAATAAAACACTCTTGGCATCCCAGAAGGTAAGGATAAAAGCAAGACAAACAATTCACCATTGATAAGAAGCTTATAAACCAGGAGACTGAAATGAAAATCAGAAACCAGAGGGGAATTGAAACTGACAGTTTCACTGGAAGAGTGGTAAACATGGAATAAATTGCTAACCATGGTCATGATGCAAATCAGCTTGAAAGGTGATCTGAAGGACAGAACGAATAGAGAGGCAAGGTCCCAGAGGACAGGCATGCTTATTATGCCACTGAGCTCTTAGCCAGCAATCTCTTCTTATTTTTTGAAGCTTCAGAACACCCGGGGAACATTCACAGATGAAATTCTTATTAGTTTTCCTTCATTTAATCCATTCCATCACTAGCAAATGTCAGCAGTTGACAGAATGGAGGTACCCCATAATTCACACATATTATAACTGCTCATATAGAACATGTGTCAAAGTTGATAATAAGAACTACCATAAATGCTTTACTTCTTAGTCTGGCAATTTAGGACAGCTCTAATTTACTGTTCTACATTGAAAAGAATCAATTTGTCCGTCTATCTATCTATCTATCTATCTATCCATCCATCCATCCATCCATCCATCTATCTATCTATATCCATCTACCCATCCACTCATTTATCAGTCATCCATTTATCCATCTATCTTAGTCACCAACCTATCCATCGATCTAACCACCAATCATCCATCCATCTATCAATCAATCAATCAATCATCTATCTTGGTGTTAAAATATGGGTCTTGAGAATGCTACACAAATGCTCTATCACTGAATTACATCCCCAGTATTGCAAATATTTTGTACTTATTATCGTGTGTGTAGCTCAGAGGTCAACTTTACAGAGTAAGTTTTCTCTTCTACTTTTATAAGAGTTCTAAAACTCAAAACTAAGGCTGTTCGGCTTGTATGGTAATAAGCACTTTTACCCTTGAGCCACCTCAGTGGGCTATTGGTTTGTCTTTTGATGGTCTTTTTCTGAAGCCCATGATGGCCTAGAAGTTGTGATCCTAGAGCTTCCTGTGAGTTGGTATTACAGTTGTGTATCGTTACAGTTGCTTCTCATACGTCTTTAATTACTTAACTTTAAAGTGTTTGTTTCAGACCATGTTTTCAGGGTAATATGGCTGTAGACTAAAGTGTCTTACTTAAAATTTGAGCATCTGTATACCTCAATACCACACAGACCTTTCTCAACATTTCGGGGAGGAATCTGAATTTTTTACAACATACAGTCTAGCCAGGTATCAAACTACACATAAATGATGTATTATTTTCTAAAAGCAGCAAGCA
The DNA here is from genome assembly GCF_004785775.1 of Grammomys surdaster. Classification (NCBI taxonomy): domain Eukaryota; kingdom Metazoa; phylum Chordata; class Mammalia; order Rodentia; family Muridae; genus Grammomys; species Grammomys surdaster. The sequence continues at coordinate 1,708,700 of NW_021604793.1, forward strand.
GTACATACTGTAAGTGTCTTCCATGCTGATGGCAAAGGAGTCCTGTTCAAGTGCTAGAGGGAAAAGCATGGTTCAGAGAATCAGAAATGAAATGCATCAAAAGTAGCCCTAAGATGTGGAGTCACTCCTGGAACTGAAATTGCCCCAAGTTCAATAAAATAAACCCTTAGCACACAACCTTCTCCCCAAACAGTTTCTTCTCTAAGGCATTCTTTACTCGTAGGACTAAGTTTAGCATTATTGAATAATTCACATTCTTGGAACAAACAGCTAGGTCAAATATGACAACTGGCATAAACTACATTTAGGTGATAACATAACAATTTATTTTAAGTGGTATTACAACACCTGCCACTGTTTACATGCTATTAGTGTTTGATGGTATTTAACATTAGTAATGGGGGGAGTGAAGTCAAGGTCATAAAAATACCAGTATTTAAACTTCTGGATAAAGTACTTTAAAGCTCTTCTTTCCAGCTGAAAGATGATTAAGTGGTTAAGAGGTCTGGATGCTCTTAGAGACATCTGGGTTTGATTCCCAGCACCCACATGGCTTACAACTGTCTATAACTCCAGTTTCAGGGGATCAGGATGCCCTCTTATGGCTTCTGTGGGCAAAATGCACACAGTACATGTAAAAGAAAAAATACATCTCATTTAATGCCCTTTCTTCTTATTCTTTTTTGAGAGTCAGGGTTTCTCAATATAGCCCTGGCTGTCCTGGAACTAAATCTGCAGACTAGGCTGACCTTGAACTCACCTCTGACCTGAACCTGCCTTTGCCTCCTGAGTGCTGGGATTAAAGGCATTTTCAACCATACCCGGGTTAGTAACTTTTCTTAATCATGATCAGAAAATGTCACACCAATGTTCTCCCTTTCTAGTTATGCTTCATTCTGTTCCTCTCATTTCCTATATAATGGCAAGATAAATAGTTTCAGTCAGTACTGATTACTTAACTGCACTGTGGGAATATATGTGAATGTTAAAAAACACCTAAGAGAACAAATATAACAAACATGAAAAAATTAAAAGAGAAAATATCTCAGAGTGTGAATTCTCTTTTACTGAGAATTTTACATTTCTCTATTGAACACTGATTTAGTTCACTTATTATGGGAAAACTAATTTTGTATATAACTTCTCCCATAGGAATCTTCTGAAAATTGGATGCACATACAGCTGTTGTCTCTAGGTAAGCTCTCCTTTGGCCTCTCACACAAATTCCACACCCCTTCCCTCCATTCTATGACATAAGCAGCATTAGAACCTTTGTTAGGAAATACAGGTGATGAACTAAACTCTAGTTTAGTACTTTGCTCCAGAGCTCCATGTTAATGGTAATTATTAGGGAAACTATCTGAAAATTACTCTTCATGTTTGGGTTAAACTATCCTAGCCCTTATGGAACTTCTACTACAGTTATATCATACTTTGTTAAAAGTAAAAAAAAGGTTTTAAGGAAGAACAAGAATTACATTATTTTTTTGAAGGTATAAAAAAAGAACTATATGAGTAAGATATTCAGATACTTAGAGAAATGACCTATTATTTTCTAGCAAACAGACTGATTCCAAATAGGCCAAGGACGCTGGGAACTCATAACACCATCATTCAGCTGTCTCTTATCGTCCCCATCAAATTGTTAACAGGTGATTTGATTCCTTTCCCCCAATAATAGGCCGTCGGTGAATTGGCCAAAGTGAGAATTTGAAGCTACTGTTTAAACTCTGAAGAAAGTTGCAGGTCTTAGTAAAATAGTAATTTCTTTCCCTTTACAAAAAAACCCCAGCCTTCATCCCCGACCCAGATTCAAGGAGATTCAAGCAAAAAGAACCAGGAAGAGGTTACCTAGAAAACAAAAGGCAGAAAAAGGTACCAAGCAGCCCGTCGAGCAGACGATGGCCAACGCAGCCTGTGTTCAGGGCTTACGGCTGAGGAGTGAGGGAAGACACTACCTTGAAGGTATCTCATACATGAACTGCTTACAAGAGCTGACCTGAGCCAAGACTCTACCGCCTTGCCTCTTTCCTACCTCAGTCCAGAAGCTCTCCCCACCGCCGACTTCGCCTCACAGCCAGGCCCCGGCAACGCCCACTTCCGGCCTGGTGCCAGGGCGGGGCCGCACTTCCTGTGACTATGGCTTGCGCAGGCCCAGTGCGGTGAGGCCAACGCCTTTGCTGTCCTCTTCCTTTGGCTCCCCCTCCTGTCGCTAAGGTTACTTCTTGGGGTCTTCAGCTTCTTTGCTTTTAGCCACCAACCTTCCTCTACTCCCTGGCCGAAATTGTCCTACGTGGGTGGAGAACTTCTTTTGGTTACTTTTGAGCGGCCATCTTAGAAAAATTAGGGAAAGAATGGGACTGGTCGGTGTAGGGTGCTGTTTATAAGGAAGCCTTATTTGTGGAAGTTGTTGAGACAGAAATGTTTCAGATTTTGAAAGCTCAAAAGAGGAATGATGGAGACAGGTATAACAGTTTTAAGAAAAATCAAAAAAGGACAGGGATTTTGTGTCCATGTAGTGCATGTAGGCTCTCAATTGAAAAGACAATGATAGTCTCAGAATAGTTGGGAGGATGATACAGTGTTGGTGGGATTGAAGAGAGTTTTAGGCTAGAGAGGACAGATGGGTCAAAGAACTCAAAGCAGGAAACTCAAAACACTACGAGCTTTGTTCAGAAAACACACCATTCCAAAACTGTATACCTACCTAAATATACTTGTCCTCAACGTACTTAGGAAAACAGGTACTAAATTGGACTGATGGTCAAATGGGAGCACAATATATACCAGGAAGTGGTAGAGACACTGTAAACTGCTATAAGGAAGAAATTAGTAGGGCCTGAGATGACCTGGGAAAATACTAGGGAGAAAAAGGATTTATACTGTAAACTTTATACTATAAATTTAGGCTGTAAATTTTATAGTCTTTGAGAAGGTGTTGACACTGTGGGTAGATCTGGCGACACTATTTTAAACACATTGAGTTGTAAAATACATTGATAGAAAATTTTGTACTGTCCAAAGTTAGCAGTCAGTCTTGTTGACTGGCTGCTGAAATATTGAGACTTCTGACACATTTTATTGGGTAGGAACCCAAATACAGAAAGGATCATCAGAATAGCAAAACCAAGGTATCTAAGGTAAATAGGATCTTGGGAATCTAACATTTTATTTTTACATGATTAATACATTAATAAATTAGCTTTGACCCTCTCCAGTCAGCAGACTAAAAAGTGTATGCTTCATTGTTTTCAGTGCAGAATAAGACTCTAAAAAGATCTGTGTGGTAGAGGCAACAAACCTGTTACCTCAGCACTTAGGAGGCTGAGGCAAGAGGATTGCCATGAATAGGAGACCAGTTGGGACAGCCTAAACTACAGAGTAATTAAAAAAACACCCAAACCCAAACTAAACCAGGACAAACCAGTCAAACAACTAACCAAACAAAAACGTAAAAAAGAGTTTGTGGATAGGAGATGGGCTTAAAACATTCCTGTTGCAGGATAATGATTCTAAGTTATGTCTGCATATTAGAATCATCTAGAGCGTGCTTAAGACACACCACAAAGCTGGGTGGTGGCATAGCTTTTAATCTTAACACTCAGGAGGCAGAGGTAGGTGATCTCTGAGTTCAAGGCTAGCCAGGTCTACAAAGAGAGTTCCAGGACATCTAGGGCTACATACACAGAGAAACTTTGTCTTAAAAATCCAAACTAAAGCAAACCAAACCAAACCAAACCACACCACACCACACCAAACCAACCAAAAATCCCAACCACTCCCCACTCAAGACAGACCATGTAAATTCCCCTCCTTGACCAAATTAATCAGAAGAGAGCCAGGCATAGTTATTTTTAAAACTTACCCAGATGACTCTAATGTGCATCCAGACTAAGAACCACTGATTTAGGCACTGTCTTGAATTTATAAAAGCATTTCTTTCACCTGGATGGCCTGGATGATTCATAGGAGCAAGCTGTTAAGTGCTTTTTTTCAGAGAGAAATTGCTTCATTGAAAACTTAGCACAAAGCATTTTAGGAAAAACTGATCTCTCTCTCTCTCTCTCTCTCTCTCTCTCTCTCTCTCTCTCTCTCTCTCTC
>NW_021604793.1:1712810-1726560 GCF_004785775.1 Grammomys surdaster
CTCTCTCTCTCTCTCTCTCTCTCTCTCTCTCTCTCTCTCTCTCTCTCCCCCCCCCCCCATCTCTCTTTTGAGGTGTGTGTGTGGGGAACAACTTCAGATTGTTAGGAAACAGCTTAAAACAATTCCTATCAGTTCCTGAATTTATCACAATATCATTCATGTAGAATTAGTGGGGTCAGAGTGGTTTGAACTAAAATATTCTTTTAGGCTTCAAGTCACAGAGCTCTGGTGCAGTTTTTGTCACTGTCACTATGACCCACAAGTACTTTTCATTTAGATACTTGTAGATTGAATTTTCTGAGGAAGAAAGAGCTAAGGACTTGAGAGCAGGGGAACAGTAAGCTGGTCCTAAACCAGAACCCTAAATGGGCTCTGCTGTAGTTCCTAATGCCTTGTCAGGGTGGCAGGATTCTCAGCTGGTGGAGCTGCTCCATTTAGCACCAGCAGATAAGCCTACACTAGCTTATAAACAAAAGCCAAAGCTGTGTTTCAGTGGTGATTTGGAAATAAAGATGTGCCACACATCTGTTACTTCTATTCTTAAATGCTTTGTTCATTTTTTTCCAAGTCAAAAAAAAATATACTTTATCTGAGATCCCTGCTGAGTTTTCTTTCAGGTTGTTTTTTTTTTCCACCCAGGTTGCTAATATTTGAAAATGGAAAAACAATGAAACCAAGTAATTTACACAAGTTTCATTCTAGGAGCTATCTAAGATTACTATCCAAAACTGAATCTAGTCCTTGCTGGTTCTGTGTATATACTATTGTCCTTAAATGATATGCATATAATATATATATGAATTTATAAATAGTTCTAAATAAAGTCAATGGTCTAATGAATAAGAAGAACTTGTGCGACTCTTTAGAAACATTCAATATTAGATAAATTGAGGAAATGGCTCAGTGGGTAAGTGACTTGCTGCCAAGCCTGATGACCCAAGTTCAATCCCTGGGACAAACTCCTGGAAGTTGTCCTCTGACATCTACATGTTGCACCATGATATACATGTGAACACACATCCAAATAAGTGTAATAATATTAATAAAAAGAACCTTTCAGTGTTTCAGAAATCCTAATACACTTCCATCCAGCAGAAGACTAAGCGTTTTTTGTTTCTGGCTTGAATTTTATTGAGTCCTTGTTCTCTCATCTAATTATGATTTCTGATTGACATTCAAGTGTATAGTTAAACATAAGTATTCCGTAGATGCAGTTGCAAAATCTGTCAAAATTAGGGCATATGGGGCTGGGAGACAGCTTTGCAAGTAAGGTGCTTTTTCTTAAGCATGAAGATCTGAGTTCATATCCTTAGCACTCATGTAGAAACCTTATGTGGTGATAAATCTAAGCCATGGTGTGTACACACACACACATACACACAAAATTTGTGTGTGTAATACCTAAGATTTGCTAAGCAAATTTTAGGTAATATATTGTTATTAACTATAGCTGCCATACTTTACAATTAGATCTTTAGAACTAACTGATAATCTATCTGTATATTCCTGGACTTCAACCAATATCTACTTACTTCTTCCCACTCCGTAGACCAGGCTGGCCTTGAACTCACAGAGATCTACCTGCCTCTGCCTCCCAAATGTTGGGATTAAAAGCATCCACCACCACTGCCTGGCTCCCCAAACAGTTCTCAGTGTCTCAGAGTAGATCTTATCTCACTTGAGAATGTGGGTGTACTTTACTAGTGTTGCAATGTCTGTAAGAAACCATCTATTCTGTAAATGAGTGTGAGGCAAGAAGAGACTACAATTCTTGACGCTTTTTCTCTCCTTATTTTATATTGCAGCTGCTTAAGAAGCCTGCATAGGAATATAGATAGACAACAGGGGAGATGATGTTGGGACCAGTAGGGTATGTTTCAGAGCAATAAGACATGAGGGCAAGAGCCCTTGTTAGCTGAGCCACATTACCATATTTTTTGACTGTGTCTCTCACTGAACTGGGAGTTTACTGACTTGGCAAGATTGGCTGGTGAGATCCAGGAATCTTGACTCCAGTGCTAGAATATGCACCCATGCCTGGGTTTTTATGTGGGTGCTGGTGATGTGAACTCAGATCCTTATGCTATGTGGAAAGTACTTTACCAACTGAATGATATGCCAGTCTCCACCCATACCCTGTCTTAAAAAAACAAAACAAAACTATAACACACTGAAATGTGCAATGCCTTAGTAAGTGAAAGCAAACTGAGTACATCTGGGAATGCCTGTAGTTCCAAGTCCTCACTTGGAAGTGAGGAGGCTCACTTCAGTTCAGGAGTTCAAGATAAGCTTAGGTAGCAAAACAAACAAAACGAAGTGGTCAACACTTGTAACTCTAGTACTCAGTAAGCTAAGGGAGGAGAATTTTGAGTTTGAGGCTAGCTTGGACAATGTATTGAGAAACTCTCAAAAACAAACAAAAATGCTTATATAAATTTAGGTGAGAACATCAATAGGTCTCCTTTATGCAATGTATGTTGTACAAACAGAGTTCAGTTTCCTTTTGTTTCTGCCATAATTAGAGATAAAAAGATTTGAAATGACTAGTAAATTTGTATAGGGATGAACCTCAAAAAGACAGTAAATGTTTATTTGACTATGATAACCTATTAAAACTGTAAGTCTAACTGTAACAAACTGTAACTCAGCAAACTAGAAAAACAAAACTAAAAAACCCCCACTTCTAGTGCCATTATTTTAAAAGGTAAATTCAATAAAGAGATACAGCTTAAAAGAAGTTGATGCTGTCTGCCAACCTGGATTACAGTGGGATCCTGCCTCAACAGAAAGTGTCCAGCATTTGATATGTTTTACACATACAGTGCCAGGTTGGTTATGTGGGAAACACAAAGAAACACACAAATATGACTTCTCTTGAGATTGGTGGTGTGGTAGAAGAGAGAAAAGTATCTATATTTAATCGCTATGTTTGAAATCACTAAGAGAGACAGGGAAGGTTTTAATGTGACAAAAGGATTGAACTTAAAAAGCTCGAAAGGGTATTTGAATGGCTAAAGGGTGAAAGTGACATTTAAAAAAGGCACAGAGTGAAAAGTAAGGTGTAATCCAATGGGAGCAAATTGAGCTGACAGAGTTAGGAAAGTAGATCTAGAGTTATGTTCCTAACTCAGCTTGCCATAAAAACTGTATCATTTAAAAGTCAGGAAGAACACATGGTATTCACTCACTGATTACTGGATATTAGCCCAGAACCTTGAAATACCCAAGATTCAACTCACAGGCCACATGAAGCTCATGAAGAAGGAAGACCAAGTGGGGGTGATTCAGTCCTTCTTAGAAGGAGCAACAAAATACTCACGGGAGCAAATATGGAGACAAAGTGAGGGACAGAAACTGGAGGAGGGGCTGTCTGAAGACCATTCCACCTGAGTATCCATCCCATGTGCAGTCACCAAAGGTAGATGCTGATGTGGAAGTCAGGAAGTGCATGCTGATAAGAGCCTGATATAGATGTCTCCTCAGAGGTCTGCAAGAGTCTGACATATTCAAAGGCAGATGCTCACAGCTAACCTTTGAACTGATCATGGGGTTCGCAATGGAGGAGTCAGAGTGAAGACTGTAGGAGCTGAAAGGGTTTGCGGCCCCATGAGGAGAGCAATAATACCAACCAACCAGAGCTCCCAGGGTCTAAACCACCAGCCTGGGAACACTTAGGGAGGGATCCATGGCTTCAGCTGTATATGTAAGAGTGGAGGGCCCTGCTGGGCATAGGTGGGAGAAGAGATCCTTGGACTCATGAAGGCTGGACACCCCAGGGGGTGGGAATTTGAGGGTAGGGAGGTGGGAGTGGGGTGGGTAGGTTGGGGTACATCAACAGAGAAGAAGGAAGAGGGATGAGGGGATTGGGGGTTCCTGGGTGGGTGGGGGATGGGGTAAGGGGATAACATGTGGAATGTAAATAAAACATCCAAAAAAAAAAAAGCCAGGAAGAGTCCTTCAACAGAGAAATGGATACAGAGAATGTGGTACATTTACACAATGGAGTATTACTCAGCCATTAAAAACAATGAATTAATGAAATTCTTAGGCAAATGGATGGAACTAGAAAATATCATCCTGAGTGAGGTAACCCAATCACAAAAGAACACACATGGTATACACTCACTGATAAGTGGATATTAGCCCAAAAGTTCTCAACACCCAATATACAACTCACAGACCACATGAAGCTCATGAAGAAGGAAGACCAAAGTATAGATTCTTCGGTCCTTCTTAGGAGTAACAAGATTTGCTCATGAGAGCAAATATGGAGACAAAGTGTGGGACAGAAACTGAAGGAAGGGCCTTCCTGAGACTGTTCCACCTGGGTATCCATCCATATACAGTCACAAAAGGCAGACAGTGATGTAGATGCCAGGAAGTGCACGCTGACAGGAGCCTGATGTAGCTGTCTCCCTTAGAGGTCTGCCAGAGCCTGACATATACAGAGGCGGATGCTCACAGCTAACCATTGAACTGATCATGGGGTTCCAAATGGAGGAGTTAAGAGAGAAGACTGAAGGAGTTGAAGGAGTTTATGATCCCATGGGGAGAGCAACAATACCAACCAACCAGAGCTCCCAGGGCTAAACCACCAGCCTGGGAGTACATAGGGAGGGGCCCATAGCTCCAGCTATATATGTAGGGGAGGAAGGCCTTGTTGGGCATAGGTGGGAGAGGAGGTCCTTGGTCCAGTGAAGGCTGGATGCCCCAGTGTAGGGGAATTTGAGGGTGGGGAGGTGGGAGTGGGTGGGTAGGGGCACATCCTCATAGAAGCAGGAGGAGGAGGATGGGATAGAGGGTTTCTGGGGGGGGGGGAAATGGGGAAAGGGGATAACATCTGAAATGTAAATAAAATATCAAAAAAAAAAAGCCAGGAGGATTTGTATAGCAGATTGAAGAAGGGTAATTGGAGGGTCACTCAATAGGTGACAGAAAAAACTTGGGGAATAATCTATGGAATAATTTCACAGCTCACAGAGTGATGGTAATTCCCCTTCTAATAATAGAAATAGGCAAATAAGCCCTGTAGCATTCAGGTGATACACAAGGATGTGAAAACAAGTAGGAATAAAAAATCAAGTAAGTTTTTCAAAGGAAAATATTCTTTATTTAAATAAAAACATGTTAAGATGACAATCACAAATTTATTAAAAGTTGAGATTTCTCCTAAAGTTTAAAAATGACTTCTATTTGTCATCGGGCATTTTAATTGGCAATGTCTCCATCAGTTTTTCTGACCTGTGGGGAGAAAGAAAAAGATTAAAGTAGTGTCATTTTCACAGCTTGAGATGTGCCAGTAGCATTTAAAAACAGCCTTTTCCTCAGTCTGATCAGAAGTCCCCAGGACTTTCCCTGTGTCCTACTGTGAGTCAAGTAGGAGCAGAATAATTTTTTCCCTAGGACACCGAACCAGGATCATTTGCATATGAGGCAAGGGTGTTATCACTGAGCTGAATCATCAGACCAATGTTTTAATACTTTAATTAATTTTTGTTTTGAGTCAGGATCTTATTCTGTATCTCTGACTGTATAGCAACTATGTAGACCAGGCTGGACTTGAACTCACAGAGATCTGCTTGCCTCTGCCCTCTGATTTGGGGGATTTAAAGGTGTGCACTACCACACTCCATGGCTTACATATCTTTTCAAGTTTAGATCACAATGTTAAAAGTTTGATGTTAACCCAACAAAGGTTACTTTACCTCTTCCCCAAGACTTGGAGGTGTTAGGATGCTTATCAGCCATAGCCTCTTGTAGGTCTCTTGAGTCACTATAGAGAGAAGTACAAGAAAGTTAATAGGGAAGCAGGAATGGGGGATCAGTTGATATATCCAGTTCCAGGCAGTCAGAATTACATTATCCAACATAATTTATATTAATTACTAAGGGTTATAGAAGGAATCATTTGATTTCTATCTTTTGTTTCATATGGTTTCTCTATGCCTTCCATCCTCATGTGGTAAGTGACTCCATCAGTGACTCCTATAACACTTGGGTATGCTCTCCCAGCTTGTTTGGCTAGGGATCCTGAGCTGTTTGTATATAGATGGTCTCCTTAAGTCTGAGAAGTTGGTTTTTTGTTCTTTACAGAATTATGACTGTTATAATTGTCATAATTTGATAAATTTGATAGATAATTTGATAGAATACAGTCCCAAGTGAAGTGTTGAGAAGGAAATTACCCAGAGCCACACACACTGCATGTGTGTATGTGTATGTGCCTGTGTGCTAGAGGTCAGCATTGAATGTTTCTTCAACTGTTTTCCACTTTATTTTTAAAAATGTAAAATCTTATGTATATTGGTATTTTGTCTGCATATATGTCTGTGCACCACATACATGTCTCATGCCTATGGAGGGAGGAAGATGTTGGATTGCTGGAAGTGGAGTTACAGGTGGGCTATGATCTGCTGTAGGTGCTGGCAATCAAACCTGGGTCCTCTGGAACAGCAGCAAGTGATCTTAATTCCTAGGCCATTTCTCTAGCCTCCCATTTTAAACTTTTAAGAGTCTCTTTCTCTTTGTCTCTCTCTGTCTCTCTGTCTCTGTCTCTCCCTTTCTGTCTCTGTCTCTGCCTCTCTCTCTCTCTCTCTCTCTCTCTCTCTCTTTCTCTCTCTCTCTCTCTGTGTGTGTGTGTGTGTGCATGTGTGTATAGGTCAGTGAACAATTTATGGGAGTAGTTCAATCACCATCTGGGTCTTGGGGATCGAACTCAGGGTGCCAGCCTTGGCAACAAGCACCTTTTAACTCTCTGGAATATCTCACCAGACTTCCACATAAAGAAAAAGGAGGGGGAGGAGGGGGAGGAGGAGGGGGAGGAGAAGGAGGAGGAGGAGAGGGAGGAGAAGGAGGAGAAGAAGGTGGTAGTGGTGGTGGTGATGATGATGATATGAGGTCTCCTACTGAACCTGGAGCTTGCTGATTTTGTTAGACTACTTGGCTACATTCTAGGGAACCTCCTTTCTCAGTCCCTGCTTTCTCATTGCTATGATTATAGGTACACACCACCGTACCTTACTGTTTTTTTTTTTTTTTTTTTTTTGTAGGCCTGAATTCAGGTCCTCATGTTTGTGCACCAAGGATTTATCAGCTGAGCTATACCACCTGATCACAAATCTTTAAGTGACTGAAGCTCATGTATTTTGAGCCTATGGCCTAATGGCCATCTTCCCTTTAAAAGTCTAACTTTAGGACTGGTGAGGTGGCTGAGTGAGCAAAAGTACATACTGCCAAGCCTACAACCTGAGTTTGAAACCCAGAATCCATGGAGTGGAAGGAGAAACTGGTGATAGCAGGCTGTCCTCTGACCTGCCCACAAATGCCCTGGTCATGCTAAACAAGCAAGCAAGCAAACAAACAAGCAAACATTAAAAAAAAGTCAAACTTACTAACTTGAATTATGGTGATGAGCATATAGTTTATCTTACCTCTCACAAACCAGCATTTTTGGAGCAAAAGTCTCAAGAACAAATGAAGGAAAATGATTCGTATGATCTAGAAAATAAAGATTGGGAAAGAAGAAACACAATTCCTGAGCATCTTCAGATTGTTGCAGAGAAGGCTAGCTGGTAGCAGAGTCTTTCTTTAGTCTTCCTGTATAGCTGTTGCTGGGAAGTGGTTGCTCTGCCAGGGACCACACGTCCACCCCTTACATTTAGGTGTGAGTATACAACTGTTTTACCAGGGGGAATATGAATGCAAGTATCTTTTCAAATCAGGTACCTTTCCAGTCTCCATTTATGTCATCTTTGGAAGCTAAATTTGGAAGGTTGACAGCCACAAGCTGAAACAAGCTTGTATCCTCATGTTATTAGCAACTGAGTCTGTCTTAGGATCTTTATTACTGTAACAATGAACAAAAGCAGCTTGGGGAAGAAAGGGTTTATTTCGATTACACTTCCAGGTACCAGTAGGGGAAGTCAGAACAGGATCTTGGAGACAGGAATTAAGGAGGTGGATTGCTCAGTTTGGTTTCTTAGGACACAGAATCACCTGTCTAGGGGCAGAACCACCCACAACAGGCTGGAGCCTCCAACATCAATCACTAATCAAGAAAATGACCTACAGGGTTACCTACACCCTGATCTTGTGGAGGCATTTTTTCAATTGAGGTTCTCTCCTCTTAGATTACTCTAGCTTGTGTCAAGTTGACATAAAACTAGTTAGCACAGTACTTGTACTGACATTTTAAATTATAACAACATAATTTAGAGCTTATATTATGGGAAGAAGTATTGTTCTGACACACATATTTAATTATTTTATTGTTTTGCAGTGCTGGGGTTAGAACCTAGGATTGCATGCAAGGCAAGTGCTGTGCCCCTGGGCTACAGTCCTTTCCTATATTCAATATTAAGTTTGATTATGAGGCAGACTTTTATAGATGAGAGTTTTGAAGATGTGTTTAAGAAATAACTTCCTTGCCGGGTGGTGGTGGCGCACGCCTCTAATCCCAGCACTTGGGAGGCAGAGGCAGGCAGATTTCTGAGTACGAGGCCAGCCTGGTCTACAGAGTGAGTTCCAGGACAGCCAGGGCTATACAGAGAAACCCTGTCTCGAAAAAAAAAAAGAAAAATAAATAACTTTCTTAATAGCCGAACTTCATTCAGACTGAATGAAGTCTTTTTATTTATTTTGTTTTTAAAATTAATTAGTTAGTTTATTTTTGAGACAGGGTTTCCTCTATGTGGTCCTGATTGTCCTGGAGCTTTCTATGTAGAGCAGGCTGGCCTTGAACTCACAGAGATCCTTCTGCCTCTGCCTCCTGGGTGCTGGGATTATAGGTAAGTAATAATGCCTGGCAAGATGGGAAACCCTTCATTTTTATACGTGAGTTTAGATTTTAGCTAGATTACTTTTTAATATATTTTTTAAAAAGGGACAATAGTTATTGAATATACTTTTGTTTAAGGAATAATTATTTATTGTGTACATTAGAAAAGGGCAGAGGGGCTGGGCAGTAACAAAAATACCCCTGTATTTGTACCTGTAGCACAAAGCTGTGGGGTACATGGAGGTGCAGGTGGGGGTTATGTCCAGTTGGGAGATGTACTTGTTTGGTTACAGTCAGTTTTTAGTAGTTTTTTAGCATGTAATTTACACTGTGAATAAGGCAGTCCAGATCTGCCAGTGTATGATACTAGGATCTTAGGATGAGCTGCTGAGTCTGAATTTTCAGTTACATAGTCTTTACTACACAAGTCAGGATGATTTGGCTGTTTTGGCTAATCAAGGTTCAGTTCTGGTCAAAGGCTGTGACAATGACATGCTGGCCTATAGCTTAGTTAGACTATTGTTTTTAACTGGGATATTCCTCTAGAGACAGGTGACATTCTTAGACTTAGTGATTTGTAGTAAATGGTTTTTGTGAGAAGAGCATAAAAAGTATTTATTACTCAGGCTGTGTTTACTATCTGCTAGTTCTAAAGCACACTTCTTCTCACAGTTCTGTTCCGTTTCACCCTTGCTCACCCACATTCCAGACATCAGGGTCAGGATTCTGACTCCCAGCACTAGAGGGGTTTTCATTTTCTTCAAAATTTGGATGAGTGATCTTTTGAAGATTAAGTGGCTCTGAAACAAAGTATAAAAGAAGTTCTTGAAGTAGAATATAAAATCAAACCTTTATCTGCTCTGTTTGACTAAGGCTTCGAAATCACCCTGAGATATGGGGATTTTGGAAGCCATAGAATTTGGTCTTATTTATTTATTTGCAAGTGAAAAGCTTACCATCATCGACTGCAGTCCTGTTGATACAGTTGGCCTCATGCTCCTTGAGATTTTTGATTGGGACCACATGACAAGCATTGTATTTGCAGTTAGCCATCTTTTTAGCTATCTTTGGATTTTTCTAGAAGGAATAATTCTTGTTAGGTTTTGCCTGTGTTCCATCCTCCACTAATTTCTGAAGAGACATTATTTCTCGACTTTAAGAACTTTTAGTTTCTAGCTATGATCAGAAGCAAAAAGCAAAACCAAAGAACTATCTTTCTATATTCTGAAAACATTTCTTTACTTGTAATTTACAGTTATTACTGGGGAAACTTACCTTTTTGCATGATGCCAGGTGGTACTGTAATCTGCTGGCAGGTATCCTGTGGTTTGGATCATAAGGACAGAGCTCTATGGGTTCCAACTCCATTAGTCCTAAAAGGCAGGAATCATAGGTTAGAAAAGGAAATATTACCACTTAAGATCAGTCTTGACATAGGCCTGTTTTCTACTCTTAAAAGCAATGTGGTATTAGGGCTGGAGAGAGATGGCTCAGCAATTGAGATTGGTTTCTGTTCAATCTTGAAGCCTGGAGTTCAGATCCCAGAACCCACAATGGATGACTGACAAATGCTGGTAACACCCACTCCTAGGGATCCTGCACTTTCTTCTTACCACCTAGGGATACCTACACACATCACTCACATGGACATATTTGAATAACAATTGTTTATAGCTTAGTTGGTTAGACCAAGTTCTTTGTTTTGGGAAACCAAAATTTAATGTTATACATCCTCAAAGGTTGCTTTAAATAGTGTGCTCACTTCTCAAATAGAGTATTAAACAGGCAAGAATTCCTGGAAAAATCACAGACCTGGATATGATTAAATTCTACACTTGTGCACTAGAGAAAGCAAGGCTCGGGAAGCTGCTTCCTTTAGGGTCCATCACTCTCCTTCATCTCCAATTCTTCTAAAACTGAACTACTAATAGGCAGATAAGTCAGCATAACCACTGAGAAGGAATCAGAAGAACTGTAACATAGTATCTGAGTCTAGCCTACTTACATTACCTAAGAATACTAGCCTGAAATCTCTAAACTTGTGGATATCAACATATGAAGACGCCTAAAAGTGAGCTAAAAATAAACCATCTCAAAGTTGCTGCATTTTACTGCCAATAGGAAGTGCACTCTCCCCCATGGCTACTGTCTTTAGTTATCCAAGCAGACATTCATTTAAAGAACTTCCAAGTTTCCAAGCAACAGCTATAACTGGGATTTCTGCAAAGTAGTGATGTATAGTTTGGTGGTGATGGTAGTGTGTGTGTGTATTTGTCAGAAAAGATCAAGTACGAGTGGCATAAGTGATAGGGTTAGAAAAGTGCCCTAGAATACCCCATTTCAATTTGGTTGTGCACCATGCCTAAGGCATAGACAAAGGGCATAAAATTAGACTGTTAAATGTCAGATTTTCCCAGGGCATTTTGATGATTAAATCTAGGAATTTAGACTGAGGTACCTTTTGGGAACACAAGCCAGGGAGATTCCTTATGCTTTCACTGCATATTAATGAATATATTAGAACCATGGATACTTATAATGAAGTGAATTGACTTTCTGGAAAACTAAAGCTTGTAAAACCTGCTATTATAAATGATTATCTTTAGATTAAAAAAAGCAATATGGGAAAGGTGTTTTAATATCTGTATGTAGTCTTCAGAAAACCTGTTATTTCAGCCAATGGCCTAGGAAAGCATTAATTTTGGCCACACTTATAAGTCTGATGTTAATAAGCCAAATAAATAAATAAATAAATAATTGTTGGAGGATACACAGTGACAACAAGTAATATTGGTTTGTTCATTAATCAAAAACTACTTTTCCCATGGAAGGAGGCCATGACTTGACAGAGGGCATTTGATTTACTATGTTAGACTCCTTGAAGCCACTGTCATACTTAAACTTAACATAAGGATTGTGAGATTACCTTATTCTCGAAGCACTGTATCAATTGAAGAAGTTTAAGAAGACAGAGAGCGCAGCACCCTCCAGTTAACAAAGGGGATCAGCTTGTTGTCCAAGCTTTCTGTTCAGTCCCTCTCCTCTCACCATGGGTTCTGTGTTTCTCAGAAGTTTGGAAAGTTTTGATGTCATAGTGAAGTCATAGAGAAGTGATTCTCAGTCTGGCTGCATGTGGGATTCACCAGGAAGTTTTAAAGTGACAGATCCTTTAGTTCTACTTCAGAACTATTGGGTCAGAATCTTAAGAATGCAGGCTGGGTGAGTATGCCTTTAAGAGTTTCTCAGTAGATTCTGGTTGATAGTTACTAGGTTACTAGGTTACTGCCACCATTCCTAGGCTTTGCTCTTGGATAATTAAATGGTTTTAGATGGTTCTTCAAGTTCACAGAAGAAGCCACAGTATAATCTTCTCAGTAAATCCCAAAAGACTACCCGTTACCATAATAAGCCCCACCTTTCAGTCTGCGCCTTTTCTTTACGGGGAGCCAAACACAGAATTCCATAGAAAGTGATAGGACAAACTCACTACACACTCAAAAATCAAAATTTTAGTTTATTTTTAGTATACCATATCCAATATACCAGGCCCTGAGCTAAATAATAATAAATCATTTAATCACTTCCATACTTGTATAAGGAATTACCATCATTTAATAAATGAGGAAAACAAACTCACTGAGGCTAGCCTAAAGGATTGCACATATTTCAGTAGCCTTATTAATATTGTTTGAGGTAAGACATGTAGAATGCTGAAAAATCTGGTATGTAGCAAACAGCTTGGTTATCACTTAAACTAATCAGTGTAATGCAACAGTTCCATGAGATACAAATTACAATCAACGTAGTACCATTTAAAAGTACATAAACGGATCAGCTGGTAACTGATAGAGTTGAGATGCAAATTAAAGCTACCTGAGTCCCGAACCTGGGTCCTTAAGTCGTAAGGCTCAGCTAATTCTACTGAGCTACATTAAGAGTTTGATTCTGACTGGTATAAAAGTGTAGGTTTTCCCTCATTATCAGCTGCAGCTGGTGTTGCCAGGCTCCAACAATATTTCACTGAAAGTGGGGAGGGAATATAATATGAAATGGGACTCCTTTCTCCCACCTCCACCCAGGATTTTGTGCTCATGTAAAAACTCCTGATATGGAAAAACAGTAGAGAAAAACAGTAGAGAAAAGACTGTGGGAAGGAAGTAGATACAAAGACATCTCTGACTTACCACTTCCCTGGGATATTTTACCTTCTGCATTGAAAGAAACTTGAAGTAAGCTGAAAGTTTCTTTAGGTAGAGGGCTCAAGCTTAGTTGAAATACAAGATTTATCTCAGTGCTAAAATTTACTCAAACATTTAAGATTAAAATATCATTATTACTTTTCTCTTGAGGAAGTTATGTCTGGTTTCTTCCTTCCAAACTCATGCTCCCAAAAATAAGATTCAGACTCAAAATATATTTACAAATACTTTGGCCATATAATTAGACTCTTTTCTAACTAGATCATAACTAAAATAACCCAGTTATTTTAACCAACATTCTGCCACATAGTTGGTTACCTGTGCTCAGGTACTATGCGTCCGTCTTCTCGTATCTCCTTGGTTGGTCTTCCTGCACCTGGTTCTATCCCAGAATCCTTTCTCCTCTCAGATGTCCCACCTTTATTTCTTGCCTAAGTTATAGGCCTTTGCCTTTGATTGACAGGTGATTCATCCATACAGTACATAAGATATTATCTTTACATTTTCTTGCTGATTAATCTGGCTCTTCATCATGGGGCTTTTTTTTTTTTTATCAACTTACTCTTAATACTTCAATAAGTTATTAGTATTACATCTTTGATTTTTCAAAACAGGTTTATTTATTTATTTATTTATTTATTTATTTATTTATTTAATGTATGAGTGTTCTATCTGCATGTATACCTGCACGCCATAATATAAATAAATAAATCTTAAAAAAAGATTTTGGATCCAGCTATACCACTCCTAGGCATATACCCAGAAGATGCTCGAA
>NW_021604793.1:1731560-1773446 GCF_004785775.1 Grammomys surdaster
TTCGAGCATCTTCTGGGTATATGCCTAGGAGTGGTATAGCTGGATCCTCGGGTAATGCTATGTCCAATTTTCTGAGGAACCGCCAGATTGATTTCCAAAGTGGTTGCACCATCTTGCAGTCCCACCAACAATGGAGGAGTGTTCCTCTTTCTCCACACCCTCGCCAGCATCTACTATCACCTGAGTTTTTAAATCTTAGCCATTCTGACTGGTGTGAGATGGAATCTCAGGGTTGTTTTGATTTACATTTCCCTGACGACTAAGGATGCTGAACATTTCTTTAGGTGCTTCTCGGCCATTCGAGTTTCTTCCGTTGAAAATTCTTTGTTAAGCTCTATACCCCATTTTTTAATAGGGTAATTTGGTTGTCTGGAGTCTAATTTCTTGAGTTCTTTGTATATATTGGATATTAGCCCTCTATCAGATGTAGGATTGGTAAAGATCTTTTCCCAATTTGTTGGTTGTCGTTTTGTCCTATTGACAGTGTCCTTTGCCTTACAGAAACTTTGCAATTTTATGAAGTCCCATTTGTCAATTCTTGATCTTAGAGCATATGCCATTGGTGTTCTGTTCAGGAACTTTTCCCCTGTGCCCAAGTATTCGAGGGTCTTCCCCACCTTCTCTTCTATTAGTTTCAGTGTATCTGGTTTTATGTGGAGGTCCTTTATCCACTTAGAATTGAGCTTTGTAAAAGGAGATAAGAATGGATCAATTTTCATTCTTCTACATGTTGTCCTCCAGTTGAACCAGCACCATTTGTTGAAAATGCTGTCCTTTTTCCACTGGACAGTTTTAGCTCCTTTGTCAAAGATCAAGTGACCATAGGAGTGTGGGTTCACTTCTGGATCTTCAATTCTACTCCATTGATCTTCCTGCCTGTCTCTGTACCAATACCAGGTAGTTTTTATCACTATTGCTCTGTAGTACAGCTTGAGGTCAGGGATGGTGATTCCTCTAGAAGTTCTTTTATTGTTGAGAATAGTTTTTGCTATCCTGGGTTTTTTGTTATTCCATATGAATTTGAGAATTTCCTTTTCTAACTCTGTGAAGAATTGAGTTGGGATTTTAATGGGGATTGCATTGAATCTGTAGATTGCTTTTGGCAAGATGGCCATTTTTATTATATTAATCCTGCCAATCCATGAGCATGGGAGATCTTTCCATCTTCTGAGATCTTCTTTGATTTCTTTCTTCAGGGACTTGAAGTTCTTGTCGTACAGGTCTTTCACTTGCTTGGTTAGATTCACACCAAGGTATTTCATATTATTTGCAGCTATTGTGAAGGGTGTCATTTCCCTAGTTTCTTTTTCAGTCTGTTTATCTTTCATGTAGAGGAAGGCTACTGATTTGTTTGAGTTGATTTTATAACCAGCCACTTTGCTGAAGTTGTTTATCAGGTTTAGGAGTTCTCTGGTGGAAGTTTGGGGGTTACTTAAGTATACTATCATATCATCTGCAAATAGCGATATTTTCTTAACTGGGATATAAAGTAAGTGTAGAGGTGTATGGGGCAGGTCGTAGATATTCATTTGGTGTATGCTTTGTCTGGGACATTTGGGGAGATGGAAGGCCAGAACAGTTGGTGCTACATTGTGAAGAGCCTTGAAAACCTGTTCCTTTCCTCAGCTTCCGCCCACTTCTTACCAAAGTACTGCACAACCAGAAAGAGGAAGTCTCCTCTGCCGAGGGTGCAAGAGGAAGCACAAGAGGGCTCTGAAGGCCTGTGAGCCATCGTGACTGCTATCCTCCACGAGCCAATTACAGAAGCAACCGGAAGCCGGGTGCACCAACTAGGCTGGGTCCTTCTACACAGAGGGTGTTGCCAGCCAGGCTGAGAATATTTGGGGCAACTGGGTCTTCCTATCCGGATGCTCCTCTCTCTCGGTGGTCATCATGTCTTTGACCTCTGCCTACCAGCATAAATTAGCAGAGAAACTCACGATCCTGAATGACCGAGGCCAAGGAGTTCTCATCCGCATGTATAACATCAAGAAGGTAAGCAAGAAGGTTATTCTAGCAAATCATGGTAGGAGCCTGGAGGCCTGCAGGCCTAATAGTTAGGCCCCCTCTTTTTCTTCATTGCTTTAAGTGGCTTTTGGTCACTTAGACGATATGGTTCCCACAGTTTGGGGAAATAGAGGGAAGCTCCTTTTTAAGGCTTGTCCTTTGTAGGTATGATTCTTGCCTTTTTGAGAGCATCATATTTCCCCTACGGCTGAGGGTGGGGTGGAAAGGAGAATATTTGTGTTGTGAGTGATTTGATTAAGGGTCTGGGGGTCTAGAATTTGGGGTTTATTTATTGCAATTCCTCTAGTTTTTGAGCTTTCAAGTTGTGTTTCTGGCAAAACCTTTTGTGTGTGTGTTCGTGTGTATGTGTAATTATTTCCTTAAAAGGGGGAAAATTTAAGGAAGTGGTGTTTTCTAAGGTATTTCGGGGCTGTGAATGCTGTGTGTATGTGCTTAGAAGAGTAACCATGAAACTGGACAAAGGTGATGCCAAGAGGTGAGCCAGGGACTGGGCATCTGTAGGAAGCAGGATAAAGGTGGGTAATTGTGAGACTGTCCAGGAAGAGAAAGAAGGGACTTGTGGGAAGGGACCTTTGTGCATTTTGTAGTAAAGCACCAGGAATATGGTTTGTGCCATGTCATTTGTAAACTCTCTTGGGACCCTGAGCTTTATATAAAGTCCAACTTGTGATCAGCTACTCTTCTCACTACTTCCGGCTTCAGAGGAGGGGTGGGGAAGCAGTTTCCTCTCTGTGTTAAAGCCAAGCCTCTGTTGAGACAAGACACCAGGTTGTCAGCTGTTAGGAGTGTTGGTTCACTGTCTAGAACAAACTTGTTTCTCACCTACCCTCATGCTTTTATAATAAAATCTCAGCCTGTCATTTCCAAGAGAGATAATGGGAGTGAATGATGCAGCCAAGGGCATGTATCTAAATGGAAAAATAGTACAGTGGTGTAATTTCATTTTTGTCTGTGTAGACCTGTTCAGATCCAAAATCCAAACCACCTTTCTTACTGGAGAAGTCCATGGAATCATGTCTCAAGTACATCAACAAGAAGTTTCCCAACATAGACGTCCGAAACAGCACGGTGAGAACCTGGGCTCATGTCCCTCCTTTCTGTAACCTTATTCTTGCACGGCACATTATTGCACACTTTGTCCTGTCTTTAAGTGTAGCCATCTCTAGTTTCCTAGGCTCAGACTCTGAACTTCAGGCATTGACGGCTGTAAGCTCAGATGGGAGTCTCCCATGGTGAGCTGGGGCACAGTCTTGACAGCCAGGTTCATGAGAACACTGGTACTTACGGAGAAGCAGCTCTACCAGCCTTTCCGGGCACATCTTTTACTGTAGCTCTTTATATGTACACCATGTTTCTTTGCTGCTGGATGCTAAGCATCCACTGTGATATCCTGTACTTCTGTATGCAACACAGTACTCCTAGTGTTATCCCTAGATTTCTCTCTATATATACTCAGTATCTTTATACCCTGCGTCTTTTCCTATTGATTTATATAGCAAATGTCTTCACTGAAATGAAACTGAAAATATCCTTTCAGCTAGCCTTCTGATTGTAGTCAGAATCACATTCCGCCATCCAATCCAGATAGAAAATTTCTATTCAGAGACTGGAGAATGCTGGTGAGCTATTGATCCCTCCCCAGCATGTTCACCCCTTAAAGAATGACGGTGTGTTAAAATTTCAATTCTAATGATTGGCTGAGATGGCTCAGTGGTTAAGAATGATAGGGTATTACTCCTAGTTTTTAGCTACTTGGATCAATTGCTTTTTCACTTTTACATGTCTTGTTTGATTTGTGTTTCTTTCAGCAACATTTAGGACCAGTGCATCGTGAAAAAGCTGAGATAATTAGATTCCTCACTAACTACTACCAGTCATTTGTGGATGTCATGGAATTTAGGGTGAGTCTTCTGTAGCCGGGGTTGACATGAGCTTCAGAGGTTAAGCCTTTTTAGTAGGTGTTCATTAATGTTGCTTATTGTAGGTTCTTGAAAGAAAAGGAGAAAGGCATTATATTATTATATTCAATATATTATTATATTCAATAATATCTAAGTTGTAGTGTTGGTAAATGGTATATGAAATTCCCTGTTTACCATATTACTTCAAGAGATATGTAAGGTGGATATGGTCAGTGGCATGAATCTATAGTCCCAGTACCTAGGAGGTAGAGGCAAGAGAATCAGAAGTTCAAAATCAGCTTCAGCTACATATTGAGTTCTAGGCTTGCCTGGGTTACACAGAATCCTGTTTCGAAAACAACAAAACAAAACAAAATATAAAGTTAAAACAAATAGTATTAATATAGCCAAACTAAGCATTTAGACACTATACAACACATTTAGACATTATAGAACACTTACCAAAATTAAATATATTTGGTGATGGTTTATGGCTGGCTTCAGTTTACTGAGTCATAGTTTTCTCAAATTTAAAAAAAATGTATTTATGTATGTGTGTTATGTGTGCACTTGCAAGCATGTATATGTCAAAAAGTGTGTGTGAAGGTCAGAGGATAACCTTTTTGAGGTTGGTTCTCTCCTTGCAGGTCCTATTATTATTTCTGCTACTGTGCTTTGTAAAGCAAGCTAGCTGGTTCATGAATGTTCCATAAAGTCTGCTGTGTCTGCCTCCTATCTTGCTGTAGGAGTGCTGGGATTACAGACATCTGTGTGTTCAAGGGATAGAGGTTGGATCATCAGACTTGTAAGGCTAATGCATTTACCCACAGGTGTAAACGATGTATATGGTATGTGTGCTCATTCGTGTGAATGTGTATGTGTCATGGCACATGCATGAAGGTCAGAAAACAAACTTCAAGACTTGATTTTCTGTTTCCACCTTGTTCCCTGTTTTCCTTTCCAG
Source organism: Grammomys surdaster (assembly GCF_004785775.1). NCBI lineage: Eukaryota > Metazoa > Chordata > Mammalia > Rodentia > Muridae > Grammomys > Grammomys surdaster. The sequence continues at coordinate 1,736,454 of NW_021604793.1, forward strand.
TTTTTATTGTAGTATACATACCATAAAATTTAATATCTTAATCATTTTAAGTATATGGCTCAGTGATATTAAATGTATTCATAATGCAGTCCTGTCTTTTCATGTTGTAAAACTGAAATTTTCTACCCTTTAAACAACAGTTTCTCGTTTTTCTTGTCCCGTGGCCCTTGATGACCATTCTATTTCCATTTGTATGATTTTAAGTATGCTGTTTTGTGTAAGTGGTACCTTTTGTATTTTTGTGATTGACCTGTATAACTTAGCAGGATATGCTAAGGTTTATCCATGTGTTAGAACATTGGAAAATTTCCTCCTTTAGAAGCTAAACAATATTCCATTCTGTGCTTATACTCTACTTTGCTTCCCTATTTTTTCATTAGTGAACACTTGGGTTGCCTCCATGTTTTAGCTGTTGTGACTAATGCAATGATCTTGGTGTTCAGCTGCTTTTCAGATCTTGATTTTAATTCTTTTTTGATGTATGCATAAGTGGAACTATTAGATTATGGGTAATTCTTTTTTTAAGAATTTATTTATAGCCGGGCGGTGGTGGCGCACGCCTTTAATCCCAGCACTTGGGAGGCAGAGGCAGGCGGATTTCTGAGTTCGAGGCCAGCCTGGTCTACAGAGTGAGTTCCAGGACAGCCAGGACTACACAGAGAAACCCTGCCTCGAAAAAACAACAAAAAAAAAAAACAAAAAAAAAAAAGAATTTATTTATTACTGTCATGTATGTATGGTGTGTATGAATGTGAGTGTGCATGTGTTATGTCCTGTGTATGGAGTCAGAGGACAACTTCAGGTGTTGGTTACTATCTTGTCTTCTTCTTCTCTTCCTCCTCCTCCTTCTTCTTTTTCTGTAGTGGCTGTACCATTTAACTGACTACTAATAGTACACAAGGGATACAATTTATCAATTTTCTGTTATTCTGATTAATAACTGTTGTTTTCTGTTTTTTGGAGTGAGTACTAAACCTAAGATCTCACAAATACTATGCAAAATTCTACCACTCAGCCATACTCTTGCCTCATTGTTACTGTAATTTATGTCCTGCTTATTGGTAATACAGAGTATCTTTTTTTTAATTGGACATTTGTATATCTTTTTGGAGAAATATCTCCTTCAACTTCTTTGTACATTTTTAACCAGTTTTATTTAATTTTTGTTGTTGAGTGTTAGGAGGTTTGAGTGTTCTATATAAGCCACTGTTAGCATTAGTATTTCCTCCCATATTTTATTTTAAATATAGTAAAAATTTCTCAATATAAATCTGGCATAGTGGTACACACCCTTAAACCCAACACTTGAGAAGCAGAGGCAGACAGGTCTCTTGAGTTTGAGGGCAGCCTGGTTTATATAATGAGAACCTGTGTGAACTACCCTCTCACACCACAAAAAGTAAATGTAGTACTGTTTGCTCATATCTAATCTGAAAGTTTGAACTCTGAAATACTCCAAAATATGAAACTTCTTGAGTGTTGATATGACTGCTGTAAGTCTGACCTATGTGACCAGTGACAGTCAAAGAACAAGACTACAAAAGTTGCATAAAATTATCTTAAGGCCATGCATTTGTTACTTTTCTGATGTATGAGAAGACACCCTGACTGAGGGGATGTATAGAAGATACTGTTCTAGAGGGAGAGTCCTCTAGAACAAAGGAGGTGTGGCATTGCAGGGAAGAACCAGGAAACCGAGAGATCACATCTTTATTGATAATCTCATTTAAATCCACACAAGCTATGCACATGAGATGTTCATGAAACATACATGAATTTTGTGTTTAGATTTGTTTCCCATCACTAAGATATTTTATATATACATGTAAACATTTCAATATTTGAACTATCCAAGGCATGAGATACTTTTGTTCCTAAGCATTTTGGTTCAGGGATAGTCAACTTGCTTAATAAATGTTGCTTTTTTTCTGGATCTCCTAATTGTCAATACTTTGCCATATTGCTTGTCACTCACTTTTCCTCCAAACCATTTTCCTTATTTGCAGACATCATGACATTCCTTCCCCAAAATATTTTAGTATGCATCTGTTAAGAACAAGAATATTTTCTTATGTAATCCTAGTACAATTATCATGCTGAGGAAATGTAATATTTTATGATATTATTGGCTAATACAGAGCCCATATTTGCATTTTCTTGCTATAATAATTCTTGCCTTTGTCTTTTATGACCTGACCTTTGGAAGATTCCAGGAAAGTTGTTCAGAATATGTCTCAGTTTGGATTTGTCTTGTTTTCAAAGCTTTTGGTAGCTTTAGTGCATAAATGATATTTTGTTACTGCTTTTTGGAAGTTAAGGAAACATAAAAATCATTTCATACAGCATTCTAAGATGCAAATTGATGATGCCTTTCATAACTGAAAAATTAATGGAATAATTATGCTTCTAGAACTTGTCTTAAGGAAACAGAAGTGCAATGATACGTGTACAAGAATCTACTCTGATGCATTGTTTATAATAGTGTCAGTATGGTAATTGATATAGTCAATAAAAATAGAGATTCAGCTAAAAGCTCACAATAAGTAAACAAATATTATGCAGTTGTTAAATATGATAACATATATTTACATTAGTTGGCATGCAAGAACATTCTTTACATGTTGTTTAATGATAAGAGAAAATTATAATACATCTTAAGATTTAATTGGTCTTTAAAATGTATATTTACATAGATAAATATGCATATACAGAAGATTAGAATTTCTGAATGGTGGGTTTATGAGTGTTTTAAAAAACTGGAGATGAAAAGGGCTAGAGAGATGTATCAGTGGTTAGGAGCACTTGCTGCTCTTTCAGAGGACCTGGATTTGGTTCCCAGTATCTATAACTTCAGCTTCAGGGATTCAACATCTTTTCTGACCTTCACAGGCACCTGTATACACATGGTACAATACATATACTCAGGTACACACATATACGCATAATTTTTTTAATGGGGGAGGGAGGATGACTTAGTGGGTAAAGTGCTTACCATAAAAGTGTGAGGATGTAAGTTCAGATCCCCAGAACACAGGTAAAACCCATATATAGCGTAGTGTATCTTTGATCCTGGTACTTCTATGGTGAGTTGGAGACAGAAACAGGACAATGTCTGGAAGCTTGGTGTATACAGCAGCAAACAAGAGGTGGTCCCAGCCAGGTGTGGTGGTTTATGCCTTTAATCCTAGCACAGACAGATCTCTGTAAGGTTGAGACCAGCCTGATCTACATATTGAGTTCCAGACTAGTAGAGGCTATATGGTGAGATTTTTGTCTCAAAAACAGCAACAACAAAACAAAATCCCACAACAAACAAACAAACAAACAAATAAACATAAACACAAAAAACCAAGAGGCAGTCCCTAACAAGTTGGAAGTTGAAAACCAACAGAGTTGTCAGTTATCCTGCACCAGGAGGTCCCAGGTAACTGTTAAACTGGTCTCTAGAATGCTGTCTATTTTCTAAAGATTCAGATAAGTGGAGTCTAACCAGCACGCATTATTTTGTGTTTTGAGATTCATCTATATTGTGTCATGCAATAATGATTTACTACTTATTTTTGCTGAGGACCATTCTGCTGTATGGATACAATAGAATTATTTATTTCCTGGTTGGTGGCTTGCTTTTGGATTTGAGCTAGTTTGTATAAATTGCTATTCAAGGTCAAGTACAAATCTTTGTAGGGATGTGTTTTTCATTTCACTGGACCAGATGGTAAGAATACGTTTTATGATTTTGAGATTTCCAATTTTTAAAATAATTGGTGTGCATTATGCACATGTCTGGGATATAGTGTTATCATTTGATATATGTACACAGTGTATTGTAATCAAATTAGGATAATTAGCATTTCTATGTTCTAAATACTATCACGTCTTTGCATGGAGAACTTTCAAAGTCTTTTGTTCTTTAGAAAAGAGTGTCAATTTAATTTTTTTTTAAATGCCAAACTTTAAAAAGTTGTTTTCTATCACCTTGTGGGGAAATGGGGCCCAGGAACTGTAAGTCAGGTTGTGTACATGAACATCAGTGCCTCATGCCTGTGGCCTGTGGCCTGTGGTACCGGCAGGTAAACAGGGGCCACTGATGTTTGTGAGAAGGCATGTCTTCCTCTTTTGAACAATGCTCTTCCTTAAGGTGATCCCTAGGGCCTCTGGGGAAGAAGTTACTTCATCCCCAGCTTGGTAGCTCACATTACTTTCTTCTTACTCATTTTCTTCTTCACTTCTATTCGCAGGATCATGTATATGAACTTCTCAACACTATCGATGCCTGCCAGTGTCATTTTGATATCGTAAGAGCCTTTGTAGTGTTTTTCTGTTGTAGAAGAAAATTAAGGAAAAGGCCAGATGTAAACTGAGGCAAGGGAGAGTGGGGCAGAGTTGGACAAATGACGGTTTCATTTGTTCCTTCTCAGGGCTACAGTTCTTTTATTGTTAATTAAAATATGTATTTATTTATTGTGTGTATGTGGGTGGTGTGGTGTGTGTATTCATGTGCTATAGCACATGTGTGGAAGTTAGAGGACAACTTGTGGATGAGTTCTCTCTTTCTACCATGTAGGTTCCATAGGTCAGACTTAGGTTAGTTAGGCTTAGCAACAAGTGCTTTTTACCCACCTAGGTACTGTAATTCTTTTAAAAAATATGTTAAGGTTAAATGCTGTTAAATGGCAAGCAGATCATCAGTGTTATTTAAATAATACAAAATTATACAGCAGTATTTTTATTTCATATCCTTTAATCCTCCAATCGTACCTTATTCCCTAGTTTCTTTGTATCTTTTTTTTTGTTGTTGTTTATTTTTGGCACTGGGCTTTGAAACTCGGGCCTCCTGTATTCTAGGTAAGAGCTCTACTATTGACTTAAATTCTAAGTTGTATTTTTAACACCTCCTCTCTTCTCTCTCATATTCTTCCCTCCTTCCTTCTTCTTTTGATTTTGCAAGACAAAGTTTATAACCCTGGCTGTCCTGGAACTTGCTCTGTAGACCAGACTGGCCTCTAACTCAGAAATCCACCTGCCTCTGCCTCCCGAGTACTGGATTTAAAGGTGTGTGATACCATGCCTGGCTAAACTTTTTTATTTTGTGACAGGGTCTCACTAAGTTGTCCAAGCTGGCCTTAAACATACTCTGTAGTCTGAGCTGGCCTTGAGCTTGTAATTTTCCTGCCTCAGTCCTCTGAGTAGCTGTGATCAGGGGCTAGTGTCAGAGGCTGGTGTCAATGCACCAGCTCTCCTACATCTTGAGCTCATATTTAGCTTCTGACTTTTTTTTTTTCAAATTTTCTTCTGAAAACTAATACTGTTGGTTCCCACTTTTAGTAGACATTGAGTCTGTTTAGAATTGTAATGGTTGGAGAAGCTGGGAGTGGCCCAGGTTAATTGGCCACATCAATCTTGGGATTCCTATGTATTTTCCTTGTAGAATCTCAACTTTGACTTCACTCGGAGCTACCTGGACTTGATTGTGACTTACACCTCAGTCATTTTACTCCTGTCACGGATTGAGGACCGCAGGATACTCATTGGCATGTACAACTGTGCCCATGAGATGCTGCATGGGCACAGGTGAGTTAGGAGGAGGTTAAGAACCTTGACTGTGCTGCAAGGAGTATGTTGAGACAAAGGAACTTGATTTCTCATAGGAGAGTCTACAATTCATGTGGTATCCCAGGCAAAATAAGATACACTTTCACATATAGTTAACTAATGAATCTCTGCCAGTGGATTATCCATTCTGTATTATCTTTGACCTATTTATAATCCTGGACTGGCTTCCACTTTGCTTTTCAGGTTATTATAAAAGGCAAAGACAATTCTTTTTAGTATTAGAACTAATACCAGTAAGGTTAAGCCACTAAAGGTAAAAATGTAAGATAATACACATTAAGGATAATTGGAAGCCAAAAAGAAATAGATGTTGGATTATATATAATTCTGTCCTTCATTCATTAACACAATATGAGTATTTAAAGAGTGAAAAATGAAGGGTGCGAAGATGAGAGTGAGACATAGCATAATGTCCTGTGTGATGGGCATTCTCAACCATGTCTACATGGATGTCTTGGCATAAGCTTTAGCTAATAGATAAGCTTTGGGATTGTCAGAGATATAGGTGCAGGCATATTTGACATAGATTAGCAAATGAAAATGTATAGAGTAGCTGTTATGCATTCAGCCCTGTCTGGGAAGCTTAACAAGGAAGAAACTATCATGGACCTGTCTAAAAGAATGTGGCTGTTTCTAACCATAGCTCTGTATGCCTACAGTTGGGCATCGGTATATGTAATTCATAGGTTAACATATCTGTCTTTGTAGGGGGTAGGGAATGCCAGCCTATGTATACATATGCATTATCCTTGACATAACCTATGTACGGAATGATCCATAACTCCTCCCTGTTCTGCTTTCCTCCAGTGACCCCAGTTTTGCTCGCCTGGGCCAGATGGTACTAGAGTATGACCATCCTCTGAAGAAGCTGACAGAAGAATTTGGACCTCACACAAAGGCGAGCTCCCTGAGAGAGAGGAGAATCATCCAGGCAGAAGCATTCATATTCATCTCTGACATTAGGATTTTTTTGCCTTTTCCCACAGGCTGTGAGTGGAGCCCTGCTCTCTCTGCACTTCCTCTTTGTTCGGAGGAACCAGGGAGCAGAGCAGTGGCGCAGTGCCCAGCTTCTAAGCCTCATCAGCAGCCCTCCGGCCATGATTAACCCTGCTAATTCAGACACAGTGAGTTCACCTTTCCTTCTGTTAGGAGAGGTATTTTCTGCCAAGGCCTTCTCCCTGGAAGGTGCTTCTTTTGGGAAACATTAGCCCTCAGGTTGCTTTAGCATTCTTCTCTGCCTAGGGCTTGCCTCTAGGTTGAGCTTCTGATTGGACCAGGGTTACCTGAATTAACAAAGGGATGAAACCAAGTCAGTAGGGTGTGGTAGCTTATGACCTTTTCACTTGGAAGACTGAGGCAAGAGGACTGTTATGTGTTCACAGCCAGTCCTGCTTATGTAGCAAGTATGAAGCCAGCCAAGGCTATGATAAGACTTTGACTCAAAACCCAAACAAAAAAGAAATGGAACCATTCGGCATATATAGGAATTTACATTAGGAGTCGGTTAACTAATAAATGTTGATATTCAGACATGACGGGATTGACACATTCCCTTGAAGAATTTATAGTCCTGAAATGAAGACCTGCCATAAGAAATGCAATGGGTGGCAGAGCGTGGCAGTACATTCCTGTGATTTCAGCACTTGGAAGTCAGAAGTGAGAGAATTGCCACACATTTGGGGCAGCCAGGACTCTATAGTAAGAACTTGTCTCAAAAGACCCAGAACAATAAAAGTATATGCAAGAGAGGTAAGGGGTAGGAGTGATTGCTATGTAGTTGTGAGTACCTGAGTTCAGATTCCTATAAACTGTATAAAAGCTGGACACAGTGTCACATGTTTATAAATAGCACCAGAGAGTAAAGACAGGCATACATAACTTTGGAGCTAAACCAATCAGCCATGAGCTCTGGGTTCAGTGAGAGACTCTGCCTCAGAAATAAAAAGTGGAAAGTGATTGAGGAATACAGGTGATGTCCAGCTCTAGTTTCTACATAAATATGTATGAACATGTACACACATAGATGTGTACACATGTGAACATGTATACACAGGAATGTATACATACATGGATGTGTACATAGAGGTCATTAATAAGTTCCAAATGAATGTTCACACTTCAAATGTGATTAAAGAATACGATGGGGAAATAAAATTATGAGATTTTGGGTTGAAACTTTTTGAAAGTATCTCATTGTGGATGAGGTGTTATGTTATACATTTATTTGCTCTTACTTCCAGCCCAGCCTTGTTCTTTTCCTCAACTATGTCCTTTGCCTCTCAGTCCCCCTCCAGTACCTCATTTCTTTCATGGTAGCTTTCCTAGATGTGTCTCATCAAAATATCCTAATCCAGTCTAGTAAAAGAAATGTTGTTTTTGTTTGTTTTTAGTGCTGGGGATTTTTACCCTGGGCCTTGCGCATGCTAGGTGTGAGTTACCATGTGGGTTCTGGATATTAAACTCAGGTTGGAAGCAGGTTCCTTTACCTGTTGAGTCATCTCACTGGCTCTGTCCTTTCTTTAGAAGTCCTAAGCCTTAGCCCTCTCTGCCTGTCTTCTTATAGATGGCCTGCGAATATCTGTCCGTGGAAGTGATGGAGCGCTGGATCATAAGTAAGTTATAGGAGCAGCTGGGAAAGGGCATGGCAGCATTCCCAGGAGTGCACTGCCTAAAAGCCTTCTCTTGTTCTTACCCACCTGCAGTTGGATTTCTTCTTTGCCATGGGTGCCTCAACTCCAACAGCCAGTGCCAGAAGCTGTGGAAGCTGTGTCTGGAGGGTTCCTTGTACATCACCCTCATCCGGGAAGATGTGCTGCAGGTGCACAAGGTTACCGAGGACCTGTTCAGCAGTTTGAAAGGGTGAGCTGATCTTTTGGGAGTTATAGTTCATTAATATCCCTTTCTTCAAAATATCGGTGGTAGGGATTAATTCTAACTTTGAAATATTTATCAGACATCTATTCTTCGTTGGTGCTTCACTGGATTTTAGGCAAAGAGAGATTATTAAGTTATTGTGAGGCCAGACTGCCTAGTTTTAATTCAAGCTGAGCCACTTACTAGCTTCGTGATTCTGGGTAGGTTATGTAACTTCTCCATGCCATTGGATCGATTTCCTTATCTATAAAACATGGATAAAGTATTACCTCCCTTCTGATTGTGGTGGTGTACCCTTATAATCCCAGCACTCAATGAGGTGGAGGCAGGAGGATCAGGAGTTCAAAGTCAGCCTTAGCTTGTTCCACAGTGAGTTCCAGGCCAGTCTGGGCTTTACAAGATACTATCTCAAAAACCAAAACAAAATCAAGTAGGCACAAACAAAACTCCAAACTAAACCGAGATGAAAATATATGAAAATGTATCTCTCTGTGACCTCATATTGTTCTGAAGTATGCAAAATATGTGGGAAAAGATCTGGTACATTATATCATGCACTTGATTTTTTTTTAAAAAATGTATTAAACTGAGTTTGGTGGCACACACCAGTAATCCCAGGACTCAGTGTAGCATCTAAGGCAGGAGGATCAATATGGGCTACACGGTGAAACCTTATTAAAATAAAAAGTAGCAGATGCTGAATTACTCAGAAAAGCATAACCTTTTCTTTTCTGTTTTAACTGTGCTTTCCCTAACATTTTGGACTTCCTTACTCTTTCCCTGAAGTTTACTCTCACTACTTTTTGCTTTGAGGTTGCTTGCCTACCATGTGTCTGATTTCTGTTCTAATTCAAATGGTGTGGCTTTTTCTCTTCCTCTTATTGTCTTCCTCCCTGTAGCTTCTGAGAATTACCACTTGCCTGTCTTGGTTCTTGAGCTTAAAAAGGAAAGCTTAAAAATTGTTGGAAAACAGGCAAACTGTTATGATTGAGTAGGGGGTTGAAACACAAAGTGTTGTGTAAGCAGGAAGGGCATTAAAGGTATTTTTTTCTGTCTTTTCAGGCTCTAAAAAAATGGGAGATAGGCAGACATGAATTAAACAGTTGTAGTAAGAAACCTCAGCTCTCCTCTACCCTCTAACCCCCACCCTCTCTCTCTCATTTTTGAAGACAAGGTTTTTCTTTGTAGCACTGGATGTGTTGGAACTCACTGTGTAGACCAGGTTAACCTCAAACTCATGCCTCCTCAATGCTGGGGTTAAAAGGTGTTTGCGACCACACCTACCTTGAAGTTCATAACTTTTGAGGCAAAAGAACAGATGCTCAGAGGTTCAAATTGGACAGCTTGGGCTACAAAGGCAGGGCTGTGAAAGCTGGTTTTGGAGCAGTGAATTGGGATATCATAAGCTCTGCCTTAGAGTTTGAATTTGTGCTCAAGAGGATCAGGAGTTATTGAATGAATTCAAACGAGGCAGTTGAAAGGACCAGATTTGCATTTTAGAGAAGATTACTGCTCCAGGGGAAAAAGATTAGATGGGCAAAGCTAGAGGCAGGGATTAATTTAGTAAATTAGGAAAAATTGAGGATGTCAAGATCTCTGGAATGGCATCTGGTATTCCTTAGGGTAGAGGCATGAGAGCTACAGTAAGTGTGTGAGGAAAGACTGTGATTTAATTTATTTTTAGACTTTTAGTTTATTTTTATTTTGTATGTATGAATGTTTTGTTTGCCTGTGTGCCTGTGTACCATGTGTGTGCAGTGCCCATGGAGGACAGAAGATAGTGTTGGGTCCTTTGGAACTGGAGTTGGAGTTGGTCATGAGCCTTCTTGTGGGGGCTAGAACCCTAAACCAGATCCTTTGCAAGAGCAGCAAGTGCTTTTAATTGCTAAGCTCTGTGGATTTAGTTTTGAACAAACTGAACTGGAAATGTCTGTAGGACATACAGGCTAGGTATGTCAGTCGTTCTACTGTGTGATTCAGTAACTAGACATGCTACCTGGATGAGATGACAACTGTCGATATGCTAATCAAAGCCTCAAGAATTTGTGTGATTGCTCAAGAAGAAGAGCAGGGACCAATGTTTTGAGACCATTGATAGTTAAGGGCCAGTCAAAGGCAGGAAAACCCATGATGGACATTGAGGAGAAAAGTCAAGCCAGTGGAAGAAAGCATGGTAAGAAGGAAGGACCCGTTATGATATGCTATACAGTGTGACAAGAACAGACAAAACTAGGGTTGGAGAAATTCATTGTCTTTGGCTACAGAGGTCACCTTTGTGTCCTGTGAGTGGTGAGGTTGAGAGCTGATTTTGACTGGCTTAGGAGTAAATGGAGATAGTCACTGTGGAGGGAGACTCAAGTTCCAAGAAGAAGGAGGAAGGTATGGAATTGAGGGAGAGATCAGATTACCTAGGTTTACATCTGTGTGCATGCACACACACATACACACACACACACACACACACACACACACACACACACACACAGAGACACATACACACACACACACATACACGAGGATGCATATAGAGAAGTATGCATATACTTTCAACCGTATGTAAGAAAGTTATAGAAAAGCATTGGCTCCACATTCAACATTATATCCTGAGATTTATTTATTACTATATCTTAGATATCTTTAAATGTCAGTTTATAGAAACGTTTTCCCTTTTTTTGTTGTTTGTTTGTGACAGGTGTAGCTTTGTAGCTCAGTCTAGCCTCAAACTTGTTGTAATCCTCCTGCCTTGGTCTCTGAATGCTAGGATTCAAGCATGAACCATGACACCTGGTTGAGGCTTATTTTTTTTTTTTTAATAGTTTAGGGGTTGGAGAGATGGCTCAGTGGTTAACAGCACTGGCTGCTCTTCCAGAGGACCTGGGTTTAATTCTCAGAACCTATATGGTAGCTCAAAACCATCTGTAACTCCAGTTCCACGGTCTCTGACTCTTCTTCTGGTCTCCTTGGGCACTACACACACATTCAGAATACAGATATACACATAGGTAAGACACCCCAAAACATAAAAATAAGTAAAAACAACTGAACAAAATTTCATTGTGTTTGTGACATTATTTATCCACCCTCCACACACTTTTTGAGGTAGGGTCTCACTATGAATTTCTGGTGGGCCTGAAACTCCCTATGTAAACCAGTCTGGTATTGAACTCACAGAAATCTGCCTGCCTTTGCCTCCTAAAGATGTGCCATAGAAGGTGTGAATTTTCTATAATTTTTTAAAAATTAAATATAGTTTTGTGTATATGCACATATGATGTATGTGTACCTGATGTATGTGTGCCTGTAATGTATATGTGTGGATATTTGTGTGTGTATATGCATATGATGTGTGTATGTGTATATGCTGTATGCCTGTGTGTCTATGTGTGTGTGCATATGATGTGTGTGTGTGCATGTGTGTGTGTGTGTTTGTATGTGTGTTTGTATGTGTGTGTGTAGGGCCCTGCACAATGGAGGTCAGAAGACAGCTTTGTGGAGCCTACTTTCTCCTGCTACTTTTACCTGTGCTCCAGGATGGATCAGAGGTCACCAAGCTTGAACAGTAGGCTTGTGCACACTTTAATTTGCTGTTGATGGACAATTGAACTGTTTTCATTTGAAAAGATCATTTTAAACAATTTTTTTGAGTTAGTGTCTTTCTGTGTAGTGCTGGCTTTTCTGGAACTTGCTGTATAGATTAGGCTGGCCTCAAACACAGGGAGATTCCCTGCTTCAGCCTCTCAAGTTAAGTAAATGCTTTAGAGGATATTTATTAACATATTTTTTGTGAATGTATTCAAATGTTTTTGTAGTGTAAGTTCTCAGATGTGGAAGGTGATGCACTTCAAATTTTCTTTCTCTCCTCTGACCCTCAAGCTAGGAATCAAACCCAGGGCCTTGTATGTGTTAGCTCTGAGCTATATCCCTAACCTATATATCCTCCAGCCTATATTTTAATAATAGATTTTTACCAAATTTTGCCCCCTTCTGATTGTCTTATTCACAGTATATTAAGGGGTAGAACTATGGCTTACAGGCAGAATGCTTACTAACATGTACAAGACCCTGGAGTGTAATCCTCTGGGCTGAAAAGAAACAAAACAACACCGTCCTTTAAAACAAAAAACAAAACACAATAATGAGAATACTAGTTCCTCAACAACTGAGTAGTGTTATTTCTTTAAAAAAAATTGCCAAGGGCTGAAGCAGGTGAAGGCACTTGTCCTCAAGCCTGACAACCTGAATTTCATCATTGGAAACTACAGGGTGCAAGGAGAAGACCTTCTCTTAAATATTGTCCTCTGACCTCTATGTGTGAGGCACATGCACACTCTAACCCCACAAATAAATACATAGATTTTTTTTAAATGCTAAGAAGAAAAAAAGAAGCATTTAAAAGAACAAAAGAACAAAGAAGCAAGAACATAGTAAGAATTCATTTCCAGAGTTGAGAGAATTGCATCTTTAATAACAGAAGTCACAGGAAATAGCAATGTGTATGTATGAAGTTTTCTAGTGTTATGAGAAGCTCCTACCAGTAAGGACAGCAGCCAATATATATAATTTATAGTTCAAAAAATTCTTTGACATAAATGATATGATTTGATCTTTACAATAACTTAGGTATATTTATTTATTTATTTATTTATTTATTTATTTATTTATATAGTACATGTATATAATACATCATACATATATGTATGTATGTATGTAAATGAGAAGACAGAGGCTCAGTCCCTCAGTTAATGAGAGGTGGGAATATGAAATAATTCTAGCTTTTTTTTTTAACTCTTAATCTTGTGTCTGTCTCCTGTACTGGATGGAAGTTGAAATAATTATCCATTAGCAGCTCTATACAGTTGAATCCTGATTTAATTAAGATAGTTCTCACTTGCAAATGTCTTTAATTTTTTTGCTAAGTTCAGTAAAGGCGAGGCTTGGAGAAGGGAAATGAGAAGTTACAGAATCTTTTTTGTGCTGTGGATGACAGCAGCTGACAGAATGAATGAAGACAGTAGGAACAGGAGCAGAGGTCACTTAGTGTGGGATTCTGGGGGCAGGTCTCTATTAGCAAAAAGATAGGATCAAACACTGCAGATGAACCACAGTAATAAAAAAGGTTATTTAATTTGGTGATTCAAGAGTTCACATTGACCTCAGAGGAAAGGATTGTGCAGTGTTGAAGGCCTTATGAGACAGGAAGGGTCAGTGAGAGGTGAAGAGGGAAAAGGAGTATATCTTTGGAGGAGCTGCTGGTGTGGGAGAATGGGTAGAGTTCTGGGTCAAGTGAGGATCTCCAGAAGTCCGAATTGTTTGTTGAGAGAGGTGAATAAGCCAGCAGAGAGGGAGGGATAAAAAGTGACAGATAACTGGTGAGCTAAACACCAGGAAGAGTGGGTGGGTAGGGGGATGGGTCCTGAAGTAAGCAGGGGTGGTTTGTGACTCCCTTCCTTATCCCAATCAAATCTGGAAGAGTAGTTGACTGGAAAGTATCCAGTAGTATCCAGTGTGAGAAAGGACCTGACCTTCATCATCAGAGTCCAACTGACCACTGCAAGTCATTTCCTTCCCACAGTAGTGTACTATTTCTTTTCCTTTTTCTTTGTCTCTTCTCTTTTCCTCCTTTCTTCATGTTTCTCCTTTTTTTCTTCTCCGAAACTCCTTAATCTCCCTTGTCTTTTGATAGATTCTCTGTATGTTTCCCTGGTTGGCCTTTAACTCATGATCCTCCTGCTCTGCCTCCTGAGTGCTGTGATGACAGGCATGCATTATCATAATCTGGCTTGGCTCCTGTAGTGATTGTCTTTTTAGAATGCAGCCTATATAGAGCAGGATAGTCTCTAAGCCTCAAGATGGCCTCTAAGCCCATAAGATGGCCTTGTTTGCATAGTGTGAGAAGAATGGGTGAGAACCCTGCTAGTTAGGGTGCCTGTACTTAACCAACAGATAGCTTAACACCCTACTGTGCTTGGTCTGTCAATCCTCAGGTACAGTAAGCGAGTGGCAGATATCAAGGAGAGCAAGGAACATGCCATTACAAACAGGTAAAGGTGGGATGAGGGCCTGGAGAGGCTGGGATAGGAATCTCTATACAGACTGTGGGCTCATCGCAGGGACTTCCTGCAGCCCCACAGATGTTTGCATCTTCTCTCTGAGTCTGAGTTTAGCACTGAGCCTTCCTTCTGCCTGACATTCCCCCCAAACCCCCCACCAAGTGCCTCTCTTTTCTACACTACTTCTGGGGAACTTGTGAGGGAGGGAAAGGCAATATTCTCTACACTTTCCTTCCTCAGTGGCCAGTTTCACTGTCAACGCCGGCAGTTTCTGAGGACAGCTGTGAAGGAGTTGGAGACTGTGTTAAATGATGAGCCAGGCCTGCTGGGTCCTAAGGCAAGAGAAATGTTGGGGGAGGGTTGATGACCAATGACTATGTGTGTGTGAGTGTGTGATGAGCTAGCACTCATGAGACACTGCATTTCAAAACCCTCTCATGCATATGTGCGAGTCATTTCAGAACAACACAATGACAGCCTTCCCTTTTTTGAACAAAATTCATAGTTCCTCCCTGTCAGTCATCACCCAATTCAGGCCATCCTCTCTAATTCACATGTGTGTGTGTGTGCTCATACATGTTAGCATATATGAGTCTGAAGCCCAGAGGATAATCTCAGGTCCTGTTCTTCAGAGGCGTTTTTCACCTTGTTCTGTTGAGACAGAATCTTTCACTGGCCTGAGGCTCATGTATTAGGCAAGGCTGACTGACCAGTGATTTCAGGAATCTGAAAGTCTTTGCCTCCTGAGTACTGGAATTACAAGTGCATGCCTCTGTGCATGTCTTCTTTTTTCATGGATTATGGTGACTGAACTGAGATCCTCATGCTTCCATGGCAAACACTTCACCAGTGGAGCCCATTTCTGAGTCTCTTGTGATCGATTTGTATGTGTGTGTGCACATTCCGTGACTCTCCAAGTATCCAAATGTTCTGTGTTTTCCCCTGGCAACATCATAGCATGCCATCTAACAACTATTTGCATATTTGGCGTATCTTCTATTTGAAAGCAAACTAATTGATGACAGAGCTTGCTTTCTGTTTTAAGCCATATAAATACCCATTAAGTATTTCTAAAATTTAATTTTGTGAGGAGGGAGGGGTATTGACTGCAAGCCAGGGCCAACATGTGTGTGTCTGTGTCACATGGTTCAGCTTTCTTTGTGCCTGTGTGCTTGTTTCCAGATGCCATTGGTGTGGCTACACGATTATATCCACATACAAATTATTTCAATAGTTTTTTTTTTTTTTTTTATTTTCTGTGCTTAACACCCCTGCTCTTTTTCCCTGTTCTGGGTATTGAACCCAGAGCTTTTTGCCTGAGAGATGTGTACTCTCAGCTATGTTCCCACACTAAAATTTTAAAAAACATTGTTTTTTTTTTTAAGTAGAAAATCTTTTTAAGTAGAAAATTCTAATAGGCTTTGTCCTCTCTTAGGCCCTTTTTGCTTTCATGGCTCTGTCTTTCATTCGTGATGAGGTCACTTGGCTGGTTCGCCATACAGAAAATGTCACCAAGACTAAGACACCTGAAGACTATGCTGACTCGTTAGTATTTATTTAACCTTGTCCATAGACTGGGAGAAGGGAACAGGGAGGTGTCACATGATCTGCGGGCATCTCAGTCCCTGCCTTGAATGGCTGTGTGTCTCCCCTCACAGTTCTGTTGATGTCTGTCTGTCTCTGTCCTTGTCCTCATCTTTACAGGAACATTGCAGAGCTTCTGTTCCTGTTGGAGGAGATCAGGGCTCTGGTCAGAAGACACATCAAAGTGATTCAGCAGTATCACCTTCAGTACCTGGCCAGATTTGATGTCCTTGTGCTTAGTGACATCATTCAGGTATGGTATGGTCCACTGATGACATCTTGGAGATCCCAGCATGATTCCTGGTAATTTTTCCTTCTGGAGTGACCGTGGCTGAATGTCTGTAGTTTGGGTGTCAAAAAGCTGCTATACACTACAGATGAATAATCTCAGCAGATTTCTTTCCCCTAAGCAAGAGGAAAGAAAAATGAACAGAAATGGCATATTTCATGGCAGAGATCCTAGGCAGCTCTGTCTATTCCTTGCTTGAGTTTTTCTGTTTTAGGCAGCCAGCAGTTCCTTCCACCTTCACATACTGACTGAGTCTGTGGTTGCATTTTACATCCTTTGAACCCTGAGCACTGACTGCACTTTCTACTTTTCTTTCAGAACTTGTCTGTGTGTCCTGAGGAGGAGTCTGTAATTATGTCCTCATTTGTTAGTACGCTGTCCTCTCTGAATCTCAAGCAAAGTGAGTAGTAGGAGGTAGAGGCAGCAGAACTCTTACAAGGCTGACACAGGTTTCCTGGAAAACTGGTCTGTCAGCCAGAGTCCTGGATAAGAGAACTCTGAAGAGGCTGCCATCCTGTGCAGCCAGGTGCTTGGTGCTGTTTTTAATGATTTTCTTTTACCTTTCTGTTTTTATAGTTGATAATGAAGAGAAATTTGACTTTTCTGGATTAAGGCTGGATTGGTTTCGCCTACAGGTAAGGCTCTCATTCAGTGGTGGCCCCCATTCTCAGATTCTTCCACCAGTCTCTCCACCATTTTTAATTTCTTAAACTCAGAGAATAAGTAATCCTTGAAAACTGCTGACTAGACAAGATGCAACACACCCAGATCAGATTATAGCTGCAAGGCTCAGCTTCATCTCATTTGTCTTGTTTTCTCTACTCTTCCCAACTCCAATCACAGGCGTATACCAGCGTGGCGAAGGCACCTTTGCACCTGCATGAGAACCCTGACCTAGCCAAGGTCATGAACCTCATCATCTTTCACTCCCAGATGCTGGACTCAGTAGAGAAACTGCTGGTGGAAACCTCTGACCTTTCTACTTTCTGGTGTGTCCTGTTTCTGATTTTATCACCGGTCCACTTGATCGATCTCTGTCTCTCTCTGTCTCTCTCTGTCTCTCTCTGTCTCTCTCCTCTCTCCCTCCTCTCTCTCTCTCTCTCTCTCTCTCTCTCTCTCTCTCTCTCTCTCTCTCATGTGTCTTGGAACTCACTCTGGTTGACTCATAAATATCTGTCTGCTTCTGCCTCCTGAGTGCTGGGATTAAAGGCATGCAACCGTGTTCTCTTGTAAACTTCTTTAGTTTTTTTTTTGTTGTTATTTTAAATTCTTAGGATACTATAATTTAAATATTTACACTCATTTATGGGTATTAATGTATGTCTCTCTGTGTGTATGCTACTTGTGTGTGGGTACCCACAAAAGACAAAGGAAGGTGCTGGATCCCCTGGAGCTGGAGTTGTGAGCCACCTGATATGAGTACTGGGGACTCTCAAAGAGCAGTAAATGCTCTTAACTACCAAGCCATCTCCCCAGCTATGACATTTAGATTTAAAAGCCTGGAAACCAACTGTGGTGACACATTTATAATCTCAGCACTTGGAAGGTAAGCACAGTAGGATCAGGAATTCAAGGTCATTCTTGGCTTCTTAATGAGCTGAAGGAAAGAATGGACCTCAAGGAGACTGTCCTAAAAACCAAAGAAACATGAATACTTGAGATCCTGCAGTAGGAGGATTGCCGAGTTTTAGGCCAGCCTAGGCTATCTAGTGAGTCCCAAGCTGTGAAGTAAAAACCTGTCTCAAAAACCCAAAGTAAAATAAAGGAAACATGAATGTTGTGGAAGTTTAGTGTTGGGAAATTAAGAAGTAATTGAGAGAGCTGGAGAATAGGGCTGTTGAAAAATGAATATTCATCTATCTTCAATAGATGTCACTTGACAATAATCAGTTGATCACTGTAATGTGTAACTCTACTCCTTGAAGGATCGAAACAAGCAAACAAACAAAAACCACCCCCCCAAAAAACAAACAAACAAGAAAAGAACAAAACATGATGGTCATGTCTGCTCTTTGCAGTCTATAGAAATGGAGAATTATCACTCACATAAACATAATACTTATGGAGGAAAGGCAAGTCTCATGGGATTCATCTAAGTTTTCTGGAGCTCTAGTGTCCTATATTTTGAGGGAATGTGAATTTGGAACTACTGAATTAGAGAGGATGGCCTGAATCAGGTGATGACTGACAGGGAGGAACTGCAAATTTTGTTCAGGAGAGGTAAGGCTGTCCTTGCACTGCTCTGAAAGCCATTGCAAGACTCTGAAAAGGTTCTTTGGTTCCCTTCTACCTCTAGGAAGGAAAGGAGGAGGGAGTGGCAAATAGAAAGAAGAAAATTGTTGAAAGGGTCTGGTTATAAACCCTTCATCTTCTTCTTTCTCTGCAGCTTTCATCTCCGTACCTTTGAGAAGATGTTTGCTACAACCCTGGAGGAACCAACCATGCTTCGCTACACCATCGCCTTCCCTCTGATTTGTGCTCATTTTGTCCACTGCATTCATGAAATGTGCCCAGAGGAGGTTGATATTCTGACTTTCAAGCTCTAACGTCTCTCTAGTCCTGTTTCTTCTCTGTGTCTCAAAATATAGTTCTAGGAGTTGGTTTTGATCCTGAGAAGGGAACAAGAATAAGTCCCAAACATCTCAGTTTGATATAGAATGTATCCTCTCTTTCTGGTTTGTTCCTTTTTCCTTAGAGGGGGATGACTCAGGCAAGGAGCAAGAGCAGTATTGGGAGGGGGATCTGTCCTTCATATGATGTGTTTCTTTCTGGTCTTTTCCACAGTACCCTCACCTGAAGAACCATGGCCTTCACCACTGCAATTCCTTCCTGGAAGAGCTTGCCAAGCAGACCAGCAACTGTGTGCTTGAGATATGTGCTGAACAGCGGAACCTGAATGAACAGGTATCCCTTCATCCTGGTACAGTCTCCTTTCTTACCTTCAGTGCCTTTTCCTCAGGCCACCCTTGTTTCTCTCTTGCAGGTCAGATTCTCCATTTCTTGAGTAGGGCTAGGGCATTTGTGAACTTTGGTTTATGACAGGAATCCTCTATCAGTATAGTCACTTCAAATAATCTCTTGGGATTAGAATCACAATGCACAATCTTTTGACATTGTGACTTGAGGTGGCCATCCACAAAGTTCATGCTGGAGAACTCCATTAACTGAGTTACAAAATGGCACACACACACACACACACACACACACACACACACACACCTTAATGTTTGTGATTTTGTTTTATCTTTGGTTGCACATGATCTGTTGTGGTAGGTTGGATACATTCAATAGATAGAAATACCTGAAAAACATTTTTACTTGAGCAGTTAAACTCCATTAAAATCTGTGTTCCATTTGGAGAGTTTTGGAAGACAAACTTTGTCTTCTTTGCTTGGTGCTCACATGCTGGGAACAATGGTCCCAGATCTCTATCTTATCTAATCTTTCTGTCATCAGCATACCAGCCTACAACTAACTAGACACTTTCAAGCACTCTAGTGCTGATCTCCAGGGTTACTTTCTTGTCTTCTATTTTTTTTTCCTGGTCTTCCTCCCTTTACTGACTCATAGCACCTGGTCATGATTATATCAGCCTACATTTCAGAAAATCAGGAATAAGAAGTTAGTTTTGTTCTTGTCTCCAGAACCTTGAATTTCCCAGACTACTCACCCTTCCTGGGTTTGAGTCAGAATAGTAGCAACTTTTGTAGGAGACGAAATAAGGAGTGTGTGTGTGTGTTTGTCTGCACATGTAGAATAGGTGTGTGAGTACAGATAAACAGTTATTGTATCACAAAACCTTTTCATTGTCTTATGTGTCAAGTAAGGATAAAATACTTTTTTACCCACAGAGTTGTAATAAGGATTAAATGAAATAGAGTACACTAAATATTTGGTATATACAGCAGGCAATAAGTGTTAGCGCTTGTGTTGTATGAAGCTTGATGGACACAAACCTCTTAGGCTAACAGTTTGAAGTGAAGACTCAGAAGTGGGGGTACATGATCCCTGTCTTTGGGAATGTCCTAGTGTAGGTAAGGGAAATACAAAATACGTGATTTAAAAAAAATGCAAGTAATTGATGCACAGAAGATATGCAAGTGAGGACACAGCTGTATTCATCATACTCTACAAATACCTACTACATGCATGGTAAACAGGCTTACTCAGTGCTGTGTCAGGAGTGACTAAGCCTTGTGTGAATAATTATTTGTGCACAGAACTGTTGTAAGCAAGTGAGTGTTGGCCCTTCAGAGTTAACATTTTGAGTAAATAATTATTGATGCCATTACTAATGAGGTCATATCATTGGGTACTGATTTTTTTTTTTTGGATTTTTGAGACGGGGTTTCTCCGTGTAGCCCTGGCTGTCCTGGAACTCACTCTGTAGACCAGGCTAGCCTCGAACTCTCAAACTCAGAAATCCGCCTGCCTCTGCCTCCCAAGTGCTGGGATTAAAGGCATGCACCACCACCGCCCGTCGGGTACTGATTTTTTTAATCAACAATAAGTACTTTTGTATTAATGTATCATTGTCTATCAAGGTGGATTTTATTTTTTGAATCCACTGAGTTTGGATTTAAGAATAGGAAGTGTGATTACAAAAATGAATTTTCTTGTGTGGCTCTTCTGTTCTAAAAGCAGTTCCATAGTGATTCCCTAAAGCAACTTGAGTGTCAATTAATGACTTGTATTTTCTGTAGGATTACACGGAGAAAGGAGAGACTGAGGATTGGGCTAGCTAGCAACACACACACACACACTTAAGAAAAAGAAGAAACAAAGAAAGAATACTGAACACATGTGAACTTTGAGAATTTGGTAGTCTGGGCAGTAGACAGAACAAGAAGTGGTATAGCTGGTGAGATGATAAGTTTATCTAGCAAAAAGTATTGTTTCCTCACTTTGGGACCCTATGCAACAAGGTAAGTGGAGTTTTGGCTCTGTCTCCCCTTAGATTTGTCTGTTAGGAAAGACCTCAGATGTGGGTGAGGTAGCAGTGCTTTTATCCTTGAAAGACACTGGTATCTCAGTGCTTGAGGCTGTACATAGGGAAATATTTATGAACAAGAGGTGAGAACATTCTAAAAAGGTCCCCGTTAGAGAAAGAGAAGCTAGGTGAGTGGGGAGAGGAGCAGATGATGGAGAAACCTTCTCTCAGCTGTTAGCAATGACCCTTGCTTCTCTCTCTACCATGTCTGTTCCAAAGCTTCTACCTAAGCACTGTGCCACTACCATCAGCAAAGCCAAGAACAAGAAGTCCATGAAGCAGAGGCAGACTCCCAGGAAAGGAGAGCCTGAGAAGGACAAGCCAGGAGCAGAGAGTCACCGGAAGAACCGCAGCCTTGTCACTAAGTGAGGATCTGGCTCCTGAGGGCCACATGGTGCTGTATCAAAGAAGGGAGAAAAAGCAAAGAGGGAATGTGATATGGGGCAGGCGGAAGTAGGGAACTGATAGATACAAAAAAGCACTTCGGTGAATTTCCTACTTTGCTTTTGAAGAACATCAGTGTGTAACAGTCTAGGCTGAGTGTCTCTCAAGAGGGCAGGGCTTCCAACAACATGGCCTGGCATTTCCTTCCCAGATGCCAATAGACAGCACCAGCTCAGCACTATAATCAAATTCCTTTTTTCCTTTCAGCATGGACAAACTACATCTAAACTTGACTGAATTGGCACTGGCAATGAATCATGTGCACAGTTTCTCTGTGTTTGAACACACCATCTTCCCATCTGAATATCTCAGCAGCCACCTGGAGGCCAGGCTCAACAGGTAGCATTCCCTGGTCCATGTTTGTATTCTGTGGCAATCTTCAGTGTGGCTCTGTTAGATCCATCCTGATAGTCAGGTCACAGGCTAGAGACTCTGATACAGTCTGGTTCCAAGCACCTCTCTGGGAAAGAACAAAAGAGCCTTACTCTTATAGATTTTAATGAGCAGCTGGCCTATCTCCCTTGTTTGGTAGAGTGAGCAGAGAGGCCAGCAATTTGGAGACAGAGGCTGGAATATCAGGAGCTTAAGGTCATCCTTGGTTACCTAGAGAATTCTAGGCCAGCCTGACTATACAAGACCCTAAAAAGGGGGGAAGAGTGCAGAGTCGTTGCATCCTGCAGTACTGTGCCCACATCCTGGCCATTAGCTATAACAATGGAGCAGATTATTTAACTTATCTGAGTCAGTTTCCTTCCTATTAAGTCCAGGATAATGATATTTACCCTGTAGATCATGGAGAATGACCTGAAATTGAGGGTTAGTAGACAAATACAGATTACTGTGAGTGCAAAGTTCCTGCCATATAATAAGCCTTAGTTAAATAAATTCCCTTCCTGTACTTTGCCCCTTATTCCATTGTTTTCTGAAGAAGGAAGGATACTACTTATATCTGAGGCACTGTAGTTAGGAGAGTGAGAGGAGTGATTATGACTAATTCATTGTCCTTTTGTGTTTTGTCTTTGAATATGAGCAATTAATTTAACATGTATTTATTGAACACCTACTATGTCAGGACCATTCTAGAGGCTGTTGATAAAGTAGCATACAAAACATAGCCCTGCCCCATGAATTTTACCTTGTAGTAGGGGAGACAGACTAACAAAATAAGAGAGTAGCATAAATGTCAGGTTAGTGATAAATGCTAAACAGAAAGATGAATCAGGGAAGGGAGATGTCATAGGAAGTGTATGTATGCTAAGGAGTTGATGTAGTCTTAGATAGTATGTTCATGGTGTCCACCTTGAAAAAAATGACATTTGAATGAACCTCTGAAGGAACTATAAAGATAGGTATGATACGTGACTGTCTGGGAACAATCATTGTACACAGAATAACCAGTATTTCCAAAGCTGAGGCAGAGACATGTTCAAGGGACAAGGAGGCAGAGTGGTGGCAGAAAGAGAACCCGAGTGAGCTGGGTGGGACGTGAGGTTAGACAGCGGTGGAGCAACTGTGCAGAATACTGTAAGGACTGGGCTGAATCCAGACATGCAGCCTTTGCTCGTCTGGAGCAAAGCTGTAATAAGATTTGTGTTCACAGGTTGCTCTGTATGAATGAGAACAGAAGCAGGCGACCACTTATAAGCTGTGTTTAGACTGTGAGGGATGCAGATTTATGTTCCTGTCAGGGTTCTGCCTGGGTGACGTAAAAGTAGCTTGTTTTTGTTCTGTACACATTAACTCCAGAGGAGGAAGTGCTTCAGTTGCACACACGATGTCAAGGAGATGATGGTGTGATAATTGCCCGTGCACACCTTCAGCAGCTGTGGTGTTTTCCAGGCCCTGAAGCAGTAAGGGTGTGATCGTTAGTTTCCTGGAATCTCTGATTCTTGCTTCACAGGGTCATTATTCCAAAAGCTCCAGGGTTTGTCTAGAGGTTTTTAGCTTTTTAAAAAAAAATTAATGGAAATGTTATTTTATTTTTATTTTTATGTGTGTAGGTGTTCTGCTTGCTTGTGTATCTGTGCATTGAACACATGTTTGGTGCCTCTGGATACCAGAAGAGAATGTTGAATTCTCTGGAACTGGAGTTACAGATGGTTGTTAGCTTCTACCCTACTCCTTTTTGAGACAGAACTTCTCTAAGTAGTATGTAGTCCAGGATAGACTTTGGATCATAACCCTCCTACTTTACTGCTCTGAATGTTGGCATCACAGGTGTGTGCCACCACAACTGGCTAAAAGTTCCAATATTGATTAGGCCTGCTTCTCATCTTTTTTTTTTTTAATGTTATTTTCCTTTAAGTGGTACCCAAGGTTCTAAACATTTCCCATTCATTTATGAGAACAGAGCTTCCTGAAGCCCTGCCATAAACATTTTGCCAAAATGACAACCAAAGACTTCCAAATATCTCTCAGCTTAGGAAGAATTTGAGGAGCTCATGTATAGTAAGGTGCAAATGAGGGATATACCTTGAAGGGTATGCTCTACCCTGACTGTTTACCTTAAAAAAAAAACAACCAAAAAACCAAAAAGCAAAAAAACAAAGAAAAAGCTGTAAGTCAAAGGACTGGCTGTAACAGGAAAGCTTAGCCCCGAGGAAGGAACATACTGTGCACTTGACTGTATGTGGCAGCAGACATTTATTCTCTTGAGATGTAAGCTGCAGTACTTTATCTGGTCTAGCATTTATGACAACCAGGGACTGCATTATGTCTCCAAGGATTTCTTAGGATAGGATAGTTTTTCATTCTTGGCAGAAGTTGGGACTAATTCTTTCCTTAGAGTTAGATGGCGTTTGGAAACTCAGGTCTTTTACCAGCTGGTCTAATTTCTTCAGAGAAAGAAATGGACACAAGTCCAAGCTGCCACTGGCCAGCTGTGTGATTGTCAGCAAGTGATTTACTTAGTCAGTTTTATTATCCACAAAATAGGGATAATAGTGCCTACCTTAGTGGCTTAGTGGTTGCTGTGGGTTTTTAATGAGATACTATGTGTATCATCAAGAATGTTGGGTTGTTTCTGTTTTTGTTGATATATTTGTAATTAATAAGGCTTTTGTCTCTTAGAGCCATCGTGACTTTGGCTGGCTACAATGCCACAACCCAGGAGATCCTTAGGCCTTCTGAACTGTTGGCAGGAGTCAAGGCGTACATCAGTTTCATCCAGTCATTGGCACAGTTTTTGGGCGCGGATGCTTCCAGAATCGTTCGCAATGCCCTCCTGCAGCAGACACAGCCGCTGGACTCCTATGGCGAGCAGACTGTCACCACTCTCTACACAAACTGGTCAGTGTTCTTTCTTCCCGTTGTCTTACCTCTACTAGTACTTTTTCCTTGCATAGTAGGTCCTTATGATCAAGTAGTTTAACCTGCAACATCTCTCGGAACCTGCAGAGGAGGTTTGTTTTTGTTTGTGAGTGACAGCAATATGAAAGGCAGACCCAGACCCTCTTCTGTTCTAGCTTTTACATCACTCTCTATACATCAACCCTGCAGCTCTTTGACCTTGTTCCTCTTAACGTCTAATACTTAACTTTCCTTTTCTGGGTTCTTACTGTTTCTGTTGAAAAGGATTCTGCCACTTCTTTCTGACGTTCTTATTTCTCTTTTTTGATTTAGCTTCTCCCTCCTGCCCACTGTCTCCTCATTCTCAGCCAAGGCTGTGTCAAGTCCAGTAGATTGTTCTGAACAGGGAAAGGGGCCTTCTTGGAAAGCACCGGTTTTCTTTGACATTTTTAGAGCCAAGAGGTAGATTTCTCCCTCTCCAAGCCACTGGGTGGCGCTTTAAATCTACTTCAGCTTAGCGGGATACTGGGAAGGGGCCAGCCTGGTTTGGTAGGTGTCCCTCACCAGCTAGGCTAGGGCTTTGAGCATTTATAGTAGTAGGATTGCCTCTCTCACAGAGAGTGCTACCTTTTAGTTCCCACTGAATAGTGCTGCACTAAGTTATTTTTTAATGTAAATTTTCAATTTTAAAATTTGACAACTAACAGTAATTAACAGGGGAAAAACTCATCTGAACCTGAGTTTGGCCCACCGGTAGTTAGCCCATGATGCTGTAAAATACAAACTCAGAACTGCTATCTAGGTGAGTGCTGCGGTTGGTAGGCCTTTGTCTGCAGGCACTGCTGGAGCTAGCTCCTCTGACTTCTCTAGAGATTAGGAGGGATGATTTGAACACTGGGTGATGGGTGCTCCTGTCAGCCAGAGGTTTGATTTGAGACTGGATTCTAGGGTCCTGGGTCCTTAGTCTAGCCTTTTTATGGAGAAGATATAGCTTAGGTGTATTTCAGAGGAACCCAGTTAATGCTTTAAAAAATGCCAATATGAGCCTGTCTTACCTGACAGAAAGGGTAAGAGCAAGGTTGTTGAAAGAGAGCAGAGCTGACTGCATGACACCGTATTGAAGGCATGGTGGCATACCTATGGATTAGAGGCCACATGGAATCACATCTGCTGATCCAACAGCCCGGGGGTGTTAAATGGATTGCTATATTGCCTTCTTTCAGTCTTCTTTACTTCAGCCCCTAGCAGGGTTTCTCCCCAGCTCCATCGTGGTGGCAGCAGAAATGACTGGATGCTAACTAATGCTTCCCTGTCCTCCCCTCCTGCCCCACAGGTACCTAGAAAGTCTCCTCAGACAGGCGAGCAGTGGAGCCATTGTCCTCTCCCCGGCCATGCAGGCCTTCATCAGCCTTCCCCGAGATGGGGAACAAAACTTCAGTGCTGAGGAGTTCTCGGACATCTCTGGTGAGCCCAGGGCCCTGGTCTCCTTCCCACAGAGCTCAACTTTGTTCTTCAACAGTACCTTGGCCTAATTCCTCCTGCTTTCCCAGAGGCCTATTCGATGCTTCTCTTGGTGTCTCTGCTGAACTCTGCTCAACTTTAGGGACACATAAAAAGAGCTTCTAAAGTAAGGCCCAGGACTGAGAAGTAACTTGGGGGATGAAGGTGAAGAGAGAAAAGGAGAGAGGTTTAGGAGTTAGGCAGGCTCACTAGTCGCTGAAGGGATTTATTCTTGTAGGGCGGTGACAGATTTAAAGTTTGAGGAGGACGTCCTTATGGGGGGCTTATTAAGTGGTGATCTGATGTGCTGGAGCCTTCTTCCTTGATGATTTCTTGATGAGACATTACTGTGGGGCAAGTTTTAAGTGCTTACACATAGAATCCAAGCCATACAACAGCCTTGAGGCAACTCCTCTTGCTATCCCCATTTTCCAGATGAACACACTGAGGTACTGAGAAGTAGGGAGGTACTGTGGTCACACATCCATAAATGGTGGTACTTCAACTCAGACAGTCGTGTGTGTGTGTGTGTGTGTGTGTGTGTGTGTGTGTATGTACAGGTAAGGGAGGTAGTGGTGAGTTGGAAAGCCATTCCCTCTTAAAAGAGGGCTTGAAGCCATGTAATTCCTTCTCAATACTTGTGGTACCAGCTGAGAATTAGTGAAGGATCCTAATATATTTCTTTTTCTCGCACCTCCATGTAAATGATGGATTGTGCATGGGACCTAGGAGACGAAGAGGTGTTCCATGGCTCAGACTTCTTCATTCTCCTTTTCTGGGGATGGCAAGGAACCCAAAGAACATATCTCTGTTTTCCATCTCTGCCTCTTTACTATCCCCTGCATTCTATCTGTAAACAGACTATACTTTGCCTGCCGCAGGTTTTAGATGCTCCCTTTCATCAGCTCTACCCACAAGCTGTAGGCAGCCTCTAAAACCTGCTTTAGGTCTTGCTGACAACTGACAAGCAGCGGGAGGCAGTGCACATTCACCCTTCTGCCACCCCCACCCCAATTTGTCTGGGTTGCCATGGTGATGGGGCAATGTTACTTCAAAAATAGATAGATAAGAAGAAAAGGATGCCATAGGGTTACTAACTGGAGGTAGCAATGGCTGAAGTAGAGGGTTTTGCAGATCCACCCGTAGACCAGCCTGCTGCCTCTTCATTAGTTTCAGAGAAGGCAAATTTGACCCTTTCCCCCCCTCGGGCAACAGTGTTAGCTTTCTAAGGTGGCTAGTTAATTGTAAAATCCTTTTACAATTCTCAGCTTAGTCCTGTGGTTGTAAATTGGTGACTCTATAAATGTCTAGATTTACTTTGGACCAGGCATCCCATTAGCTGCAGTGGCCAGAGCAGTTTCCTTTGTAGTTAATGGAGGTGGATGGCATCCACTGGTCCTTCCTTCAAAGACTGCAGCTAGGAACCCCAGTTTCCCTTCCTTCCTGAATTCTGATTAATGATGTTGAACATGTCTTTCTTTCGTTGCTCTCCTGTTACTTCTGATCTCTTATGGTTTCCCTTGCTGGAATGGCCCATAGCCAAAGATCACAGCCAGAGCCTCTTCCATCTGGGGTTGCCACTAGGATTTTCAACCTGGGATTCCCCCAGGCAAGTTTGATTTAACTCAGAAAGGGCAAAAGCAGGCTGGGTGGGAGTGATAAAGCCTCAGGGGCAAGCCTAGATTTGGAAGAATAAATAATTTAAAGCAGAAAGAACTGAGACTCTGGGGAATGCGTGCTGATTATGAAAAAGAAAAGGCAGCTCAAGGGGAAACTGGGCCAGTGAGATATTAAATACCAGAAGTCTGAGAAATGAGACCCTGGATGAACAGGCATTGTCTCTGCGGGGATGGGGGGCTTTGCACTGGGTTTCTGGACATCCCTCTGATATGATCAACTTACCTTGGTCAAGCACCTAATCCCATCACCTGTAAAGCCGTAGTAGAGTACCTCTGCTTCACACTGCATAGGACTTTTGATAACCATGTAAGATACCCCCTTTTTCATCTGTACCAAGTTTCCTACAGTGTTTATCATTGAAGTTTTTTATGCTTCCATCAACTCTGAGGAATTCATGATTTCTTTTCACATTACAGAGGAACAAAGAGGCTCTGAGAGGTTTTGTGACTTCTCTGAGGCCTTACATCTAATAAAGCAAGTTTAGCTAGGCCAACAATAGTAAAACCCAGAAGAATGGACTGGGAAGTGCAGGTTCATATAAGAAGTAAATGGGGGCCTGGAAAGATGTCTCAGCAGTTAAGAGAACCAGCTACTCCTCTGGAGGACTGGAGCTTGGTTGGGTTTGAATACCCACAACAGTCTGTAACTCTGGCTTCATGGGATCTGATGTCCTCTTCTGGCCTCTGTGAGAATTTCATACTCATGGTGCACATACATTTAGGCACACAGACACATACATTTTGTTTTTTTAAAAAAGAAGAAAATAGCTATCGTCAAGTGAGGTGAGTCATATTATAGTGGGAAGTGTGGATATTGTTCCAGAGGCAGACAGACCTGCCATCTGTATGTAGGACTAGAGATTTTCCCCCCTCAGCTGCCCATATTCTTTCCTTCCTAGACAACATTTTAAATATTCAAAGACTTGTGTCCCCTTTGAAATTTTATTCCAGAGATGCGAGCCTTGGCTGAAATTCTTGGCCCCTATGGCATGAAGTTCCTGAGTGAAAACCTGATGTGGCATGTGACGTCTCAGATTGTGGAGCTGAAGGTAGGTAGTATGTCAGGGGTCTGGGAAAAGGTCTTGGCTTGGCACTGGTGGGAGCTGGAAGATAGAGTGTTGTTGTTTTCTTTCCCTGCTGTATGCCTTTGTTTTCTTCAACTGCAGAAGCTGGTGGTGGAAAACATGGATATACTGGTTCAGATCAGATCCAACTTCAGCAAGCCAGAATTGATGGCATCTCTGCTGCCCCAGCTGACAGGTAAACACCTTCCTAAAGGAACTACGAGGAAGACATAGTGAATGTTGGAGGCTTTGAGGAGCTGGGGTTAGGCTGGGCCTAGAAAAGCAAAAGTAATCACCATTCTCTCTTGTTCTCTTTTCTCACAACCCACTTTCTCTTCAGGAGCTGAAAATGTGCTGAAACGAATGACCATCATCGGGGTGATTCTCAGTTTTAGGGCCATGGCCCAAGAGGGACTTCAGGAGGTGAGTGGGAAAGGTTATTACAAAACCCTAGGCCTCTTTGCAGATAGAGCTTACACGAATCATTTTGAGCATGGATGGGGAGGTGACTGAGCTTGGCAGAGGTCCTTCAGATCCACGAGCTTAGAGAACTTCCAGGCCTGGGGGATGGGGATTGGAATCCTGGCTTCTTAAGTCAAGGCCCCCTTCCTGTCAGTTTTGATCTGTTTTTGGATTCACTCATCTTTTCTTTCTCTAGGTTTTTTCTGCCCATTGCCCCTTTCTCATGGGCCCCATTGAATGCCTGAAGGAGTTTGTCACCCCAGACACAGACATTAAGGTAGGGATTCAGATGACTTAGTGAAGACAAAGGTTGTCTATAGTATCTTGTAAGGAGCTTTGAAGAATTCTACAGGAATAAGAGTTGGGACTTGAATGGGGAAACAGATCAGATAGAATTTGGAGAGGGAGAAGGGGAGGGGGGGGAGGGAGAGGGAGAGGGAGAGGGAGAGGGAGAAGAAAAAGAAAAGAGAGGAGGACAGAGCCAGGGAGCCATATGGGGTGCAGAAGAAAGTAGGAGCCCTGAGAGACTTGGTGAAACATCTATATGGGGAGACAGGTGAGATCTGGAGTAGTATCTATAGGTTTTCACTTGAGATGAGCAACATGCAAAGCAGATGCCAAGTTCCTTGGAAACAGATCCCCTCCTTAGGAGTACTTTTTGTAAGATTTGTTCCTTCCTTTCCCACCTACCCTACCTACTTCAGAGGTACCCTAGCCTCAGTCTTTTCTCCCTCTCAGTTCTTAAACTTTCAGTCCTCCTAACATCTGTCGTAACATCTGTTTCAGGAGCCCGTGGGGCATAGGAGAAGGAGAGTTTGAGAGAGGGAAAGAGGGAGGGAGGAAGTGGGGGAGAGCTTCTGCAGACAAATGAAGTTAACTGTCCATTCCCTCCACCCTTGGAATTAGCTTGCCTTTTGAATCTTCTAGTACAAACAAGTGTGTTATGCAGGAAATACAGCTAAAGCCCGGGGACAAGTTCCTTCTGGTATAATGAACAGGCTATTTCTCTTATGATTGATTCCTTTAAAGGAAAGAGGTCTGAAGTGGTGAGCAGGAAGAATTAAAGTACGATGTTAGAAACTTCCTTACTTGGGAATCAAAACACTTATGGAGTTTCCTCCTTTTTCTGCCCCAGATCACTTGGGGGCCAGGTGATGGGTGATACTTGAATAGGTTTGCCACCCCTTTTAGAAGGTTTTGATTTGATGCATAGCTCTGGTTTCCAGCAATTGCTGATGATCAGTCCGAGTGCTCCATCTTGTCTGGAGTTTGTCCAGCTCACATCATCTGGACAATTCTGATTTTTAGGCTCAGCTTGCTTGAGAATGTAGGCAGACGAGTAGAAAAAGGATATGACCTGGAGGAAAGTCTCTATTGTCTCAGAGGTGGAGTAGAGGAAGGGAAAATGAGACTTGTCAACCATCCCTTTCTTCCTTCAGTACCACACATCGTTTACTATGTTTCTGATCTGCTTGACCTGTATCCACAGGCAGGCTTGTCTAAGGGATTTAAACAAAGGGCTGAGCAGAAGGTGGCTTTTGTATTGGTACTATTTACAAAGTGTGTTGCTATAACATCTGTGGGGGCATTTGTGCAAAAGATGTGCTTTAAAAAAACAAAAACAGAAAACCAAACTTTCAAAAGAAGTCTAAGTGCTTGGGATGGGGGCCATGATTTGAGTTACATCCTGAGAATTCAATTCTGAGTACAATGAATGAGAGATCCAGTCAGTCAGTCTTTATAGATGTCTTGGATAGATGTTCAGCCCTAGGTGAAACACTAGGAACATGAAGAAAAGTGCAAAGATCTGGTTACAGCAAAGGGAAAAGAGGGAAGGCATAATCCTGTTAGTCACCAAGACTAACATGTATAGCCTGCTATAAGTATCATTGTCCCATCTCTACAGATGAGAATCCTGAGGCCCAAAGAGATTAAAACACAGTGACTTTAGACACAGTGACTAAGTGGTGGTGGAAAGATTTGAGCCAAGATCTATCTCACCTCCAAAATGTTTTCTCCCTTTACAATGCCACAGGATGTTTAAAATGTAGACTCTGTTTGGGAAGAAGCCACCTGTTTTGCTTCCACTCTGAAAAGACAGCTAATACCAGGTGCTGCATATGATCTGTGCTTGGTCAGTAAAACAAGGAAGGAAGGAGAGACGAGTTTGGATGGAATCAGGAAGGCCTACAGGACTTGAATTAAGCTTGAGGGGTGCACATAACTTAGATGTAAACAGAGAAGAGAGAACAACATTAGAGACTGAAAGGACCTGGACCAAAGCATGAAAGAAAGGAAGTGGTAATTTGGGACAAGTGAATAAGTAACCTTGGCTGCACTGATTAAACGAAGCATTTAGGAAAATAAGGTTTTCCTTGAATGCTAAGCAGTGCATGTGTATATTCATGTGTGTTTGTGCAGTTGAGTGTATGGATGCATGTACATGTGTGTCCTCAATGTTTTTTCCACCTTATCTTGTGAGATAAGATCTTTCATTGAACTGGTACCTCATTGACATGGTTAGGTTAGGGTAACTGGCCAGTGAACTCTAGGATCAGTCTGTCTCTCCACTCTGGACCCAGAACTAGGGTTATAAATGTACACTAACATGCACAACTTTTTTTTTTTATGTGGGTGCTGGGATTCAGACTCAGTTCCTCATGCTTGTGCAATAAACATTTTATTGACAGCCATCTCCATAGCTCCAAAAAGCATTTTTGCCCTTTGCAGGCTACAGAAAGCTATGTGAAGACTAGAAAAATAATAGTAAACCATAAGTTAAAACACCATGACCTGGCTGCTGGTAGCTTCGGCCAATCTCCTCTCCAATGTTAGAATTTCTCCCCAGGATTTTTGTTCTCTATCAGGTCACTCTGAGTGTCTTTGAGCTGGCGTGTGCTGCAGGGGTGAGCTGTGACATTGACCCAGCCTTGGTAGCTGCCATTGCCAATCTGAAAGCTGGTAAGATGCAAATGGGCAAGGAAGGGCTTGTGCCCCACTTTGGGCAGGTGAATGTCAAATTAAAGAAGGCTTTGTGTGGGGATGTGAATTTAGATGATAAAAGATGGGATGTAAGACAAAGTATAGTCCCTAACCTTCAGAAGATGCTCACAGAGGTGATTTAGGTTCTGTTGATCAAGCTGAAGAAGACAGTTCTGAGTGAAAATCTCTTGTTCAGCAAGTGCTCAGGGAACTTATGGTGTGGTTGGAGAAATAAGATTCATGCAAATAAATCAATGAGAGAACAACTCTAGATAGAAGATGATCTCACACTAAGTTGGGTGGAATGACATCCAAGTTCCCCACAGTGATCCTGTGAACCTTCCAGTCATTTCCCAGGCCCACTCTTACATGTTCCATTACATGTTTCCTTGATTGGCCCATTTATTGTTATATATACCTCAAAGAGACTTGAATCTAGGGATTGATATTAAACTCTTCAAATTTGCCAGATTCATCCATTTTCTTCTCTCTTGATCAGTGAGAATTTTTTCTCTCTTTTCTGCCTCTCTAGCTCTTGAAGAAGCTGACAGGTATCCCAGGATGCCTGTCAGCAGAGCTTTTGATGGGAGTTTTGCTCTGCCATGGGCATGGGTAGGGCTCTAGGATTTGAGCCTCACTATAATTGGGCACTTCTTCTGTCTCCTTTAGTCACTTCTAACTTGTCTACAATAGATACTAAATCATGTTAGAGATATTTTTGCATGTGAGTATGCTCCTGTGAAGTAGGACCCTGTAGGAGATAATTCTAGTTTGCTGAACTTACTTTGTTTTTCCCCAGATAACTCATCCCCTGAAGAAGAATATAAGGTGGCATGCCTACTCTTGATCTTTCTTGCTGTTTCCCTCCCACTCCTTGCAACTGACCCTTCTTCCTTCTTCAGCATTGAGAAAGATGGTAAGATGTAGATTTAAAGGATCAGTGCTATTCGGATTTCTGCCGGAGAGGGAGGAAGAATAAAGATAAGTTACTTGGAACATAAAGACTTCTTTAAAGGTGTAAATTTCTGTTTCAAAAAGCACTTGAGAATGTGTGCATAAAATTCTATTCCAATAAAATGCCATAGGAATATACTTCTTCTAGACCCCAAATGACATCTAGTTATTTTGGTGTCAATTAGGGTAGTCTAGCATGTTGGGGGAGGGGAAGGAGAGAAGGAGAGGGACAGAGTGAGGGAGAGAGAGAGACAGAGAGACAGAGAGAGACAGAGACAGAGACAGAGACAGAGACACAGAGACAAAGACAAAGAGACACAGAAAAAGGGAGAGAGATAGAGATTTTTCAGTTAGGGCCAGCCTGGGCTGTTCATTTTGTCATTCTCTTTGTCCTTCCTCCCTCCATGCTAACCTAGGCTACAACAACAACATTCATTGTTTGACCAAAGCCATCATCCAGGTGTCTGCTGCCCTCTTCACTCTGTACAACAAGAACATTGAAACGCACCTCAAGGAATTTCTGGTGGTAAGTGGAAGTGGTTTGACTTCGTCTTCTGTAGAGTCTAACCTCCCATGTCATTCTTGCAGGAAGAGTGGAGGATTTTAACTTTCCTGACAACTGGGACTTCAGCTTCTGTCCAGATATTTGGGGAGATGATCAGACAATGAGAAAATCTGAGTTTTGCCGTTATCAAGTCCTCTGATCTCCAGACAGACAAACTTTTGAGGCCTCAGTTTTCTCATTTATAAACTAAACAGATTAAACTGAGTTGTGATTCATCATGTTGGTGCACATCAGAATATCCTAAGGAGTTTGTTAAAATAGACTCCTGATCTCTACTCCAGACCTCCTGAATTAGAATACAGAGTGAGGCCCAGGGTCGTGTTTCTAATTTGGTCTCCAGGAAATCAGAGATACATTAAAGTCATAGCGATGCTAAGTTTCATACTCTCTAGGGGCCCTTCCTACTCTGTACTTTCATTCACCAGTTTTCAAGCTTGGGTTTAAATCATGAAACATTAGCATTCCCAGCAAGTGGGCTTGGTCTTAGGATCTTACTTTGAGAACACCTGGACTGGGTTTCCAAGGTCTGGAGTTTACAACCATAGTAGATTCTGTGTAGATTTTGTTTGAAACTTATAGAAAATATCTTTAGTCAAAGTTTGACTCCCTGTAAGTATCACCATTGATATTTGTTTTGCCCCTGGAAAAACATAGAATAAATAATTTCCTTCCATAGTTGAAAGAGGCCCTAGAGTTTTCTACTCTGAATCCCTGTCTGTACATTCTGGTCATTACCCTCACCCTTGCTGAGTATTCTCAGCAATGGGGAGCATCTTCCTTTGTGAAGCATGGTCTTAAGTTAATAATTATGGCCTTATCTTTCTCCTTCCGAAAGGAAACAGCAGGAGACATTTTTTTTCCAGGAATTATATACCCTTATTCTGAAAAGTACATGTCAGGTACATTAAGTTGGGTAGAGTGCCTCTGTTTAAACTGGGACAACCAACTAGACAGCTCTAACCATTTTAAAAGTAAAGTGGATGGACTCCACAAGATCTCCAAGAAAAGAGATCCCCAACTCCATTTCTTTGTTCCTTTGTGCCTTGTTTGGTTGCTAAGTTCAGGTAACCTGGGTCTGGGCTATGTGATTCATGCTTCTACTTATTTCCTTGACCTGTTGGAGGCCTGGCAGTGAATGGAGGTGACAGCCTCTTGGGAGATGATAGGAGAATACTAAGACCACTATTTAAATCAGAGGTTCATCCTTGGTGTTGGGGTGCAGAGTCAGCTGTAAACAGTCTGATGGCAGAGGTGTCTAGAGGCTGCTGAGGAAAGGAGGTTAATCTCTTGGTGCACAGCATTACCAGCCTTTGTTCTAGGTTCTTCCCTGCCCCTTGGGCCCTCTTTCCTGGCATTTGATGATTTCCTTTTGTCTGCACTGACAGGCTAAGCCATTGGGATTTATTTTGCTTTGCAGGCAATGTGTGTCTCTCAAACCTAGGGACCTGATACTTTCCCACCATCAGCTTTCAGGAACAGCCTAGCACTTCTTAAGGCTCCTCCTTGATCTTAAGTTCCTGTAGCCTGGGGCTGTTCTATTCTGACCTCCATAAAAATCTGTTTCTTTATAAATGCTTCCTCTGCAGGTGGCCTCTGTCAGCCTCTTGCAGCTGGGCCAGGAGACTGACAAGCTCAAAACCAGAAATCGTGAATCCATTTCTCTGCTCATGCGCTTGGTATGTATCTTGTTTAAGATGGTCTGGGAACAGAGAGGAAGGGCCAGCAGGAGACTCCTTTTTAGGGTCTTTGGGTTCCTGCCATATTATCAACCAAAACATTAACTAAGAATTTAAGTTCGCCTGGTTCCTCTGGATCTGTGTTCATATTTTGGTGAACATTCTAGGCTTGTCTTGTGATCCCAGAGCAGAACATTTGAGGACTTCTAGGCACAATGGGATGTCTCTTGCCCCTAACTCATGGGTCCCTTGTCTTGCAGTGTTCCTGAGTTTGACCTGGAGGTGTGCAGCAATGTCCTTTTTGTGTAGCTGTTCAGTATGCTTTTGGTTTTCTCTGACAGCTTTCTACCAGTGTATTTCTTGTCTTCAAGGATACTATGAAGAAAATAGTACAGAGAGGACTTAAAGTGATTCAGGTGTGGGGATCACAGGAAGGAATTAATTTTGGTTATAAGGCAGGGAGCTTGGTAAATCCATGAACCAGGCAGTTCATGCTCATTCCCTTGCTTTTCAAGCTGTGTGCTTGCCTCTAATTTGGCAGAAAGTTCCTGGAGCTCTGACTCAGTTGACTTTTTAAAGTGCTTTCCTTATGACCTTGTTTCCTTCTTCAACATATTTACTCACTGTTTTCATCTGATAGTCTGATCCTCTAGGTTGGGCAGGTAGGGCTACTTGGTCTGTCTAGAGGCCCTGCCCTTACCCTCCTCTTACCGCCTTCCGCCCCCACCTTACTCTTCTCTGGCCTAGTGAGAGAAGATGTGCCCCAACTCAAAGGACCCACTCAAGATTTGTGTGGTATTAGAGTTCTCCAGCCCACCCTACTGGGGTGAACAGTGGATGTACCTCTGCTACCCAAAGATATATGGCTGTAGCTGAGATGTTCAGGTAGAGATGTCTGTATGTGTACAAAACTCTTCAAACGGGGAGGAAAGAGAAGAGGGACTTGACTAAAACTGAGTTACTCTTTTGTTTTGTTAGG
>NW_021604793.1:1773846-1815584 GCF_004785775.1 Grammomys surdaster
TATCTCTAGCCCTAATATGTGGACAAGTTTTTTTTAAAAAAAAAATTTAAAATTTCATTTTATGTGCATTGGTGTTTTGCCTGCCTGTATGTCTGTGTGAGGATGTCAGATCTTGGAGTTACAGACAGTTGTGCACTGCCTTGTGGGTGCTGAGAATTGAACCCAGGTTCTCTGGAAGAAAATTTAGTGCTTCTAACTGCAGAGCCATTTCTCTAGCCCCAGTCTAAGCATTCTTAGCTTAGTCTTAGACTTCAATGGATATACAAGGTATATTTTGAAAGTATGACAAAATAGATTTATTTATTTATTTATTTATTTATTTATTTATTTATTGGTTTTCATGTGTCCCATGCAGGTCTGAACTCAATACGTAACCATGAATGATCTTGATTTTCTGGGTTTCCTGTCTCTATCTCTAGAATGCTATTATTACAGGCATATATCATCATACCCAGTTTATTTTTAAATTTAACTTAATGTGGTATGTGGGCTTAGAAATATAGACACAGGCATTCCTGGGACCTGACCCCTCAGGCTCCCTTCTTTAAAGACTGAGGCCTTCAGTGATATCTATGTCTCAGCTGGAAAAAGGCCTACCTGTTTTTTATTATGATGGGAGGGGGCAAGAATTAACTTGAAGTGTGTACACATGTGTAGGGTGTGTGAGGGCTCCAGGAAGGATGCTAGAAAAGCACTGCGTTTGGATCTCTCTCTCTTTCTTCCTCTTCATCCTTTCCTTCTGTCTGTCCTTTCTTCCTTTCTGTCTTTTTCTCTTTCTTTCTGAGACAGTTTTACAGTGTTGCTCAGTCTGACCTGCAACTCAAAATGTCCCTGCCTGAATCTCTGAGTGCTGGGATTGCAGATGTATGTCTTCATGCCCAGCAACAGCATGGTACTCTATCCATGATGGCATGGTTAGAATTAGACATTTGAGGAAGTGCATTGTAGACATTAAGCACTCAATTAATGGAGCACTCTGCGTGCTGCTCATTTTTGTTTCAGGACGACTTAAGTGTGCCTCTATTTCCTCTGGAAAGTGGGAAGTGACTGTGTTGTGAATTGACTTTTGGCCCCACCTCCTGTGCCATGATCTCCACCTCCAAGCCTGCCCTAAAAGATGGGGAGGTTCCTGTCCCTGGTAGGCCTGGCAGGAGCAGAGCCAGGACCAGGCACTTTTTGCTGAGGTGAAGATTGAGGGACTAGCTGCTGCAAAGCAATTTAAAT
Organism: Grammomys surdaster; assembly: GCF_004785775.1. Classification (NCBI taxonomy): domain Eukaryota; kingdom Metazoa; phylum Chordata; class Mammalia; order Rodentia; family Muridae; genus Grammomys; species Grammomys surdaster. Next base: position 1,775,071 of record NW_021604793.1, read on the forward strand.
GCAAATGTTTCCACAGAGAAATTGGAGATGATTGCAGGGAAGGCACTGTGTTCTGAGTTAAAAGGCTATTTGTGTAATCCCACAATCTGGCCAGCACTTCCCTCCCTGGGGTCTTCCTGTTCTCACTGTCCAACCTGAGCATGACCCACCCCAGGGTTGACAGCCTGTTTCTGGCATGGGTTCCTGGGGAAAGAGATGGCACTCTCAGAATCAAGAACTTAGATGTCAGAGCCACACCAGATCCTGGCTATTGCCTGAGACTGAAAGGTTGATAGTAGAGAAATGGTGGAAGAGCAGAATGAGATTCAGAATATATAGGCTGATTTGGGACTAGAACCCTCGTCTCTGGGCCTCCAGTCTAGGGCTGTTCTCAGTGCCACAGAGAATAGGAAGCTATGGACCAGTAGCTCTTTTTTGAAACTATCACCGGTTTCTCTGCACCTGACTGCCTCTGCTGCCTGAGGGTTGGAAATCTAGTGAGCAAGGAACTCCCTCTGTTACTGGACTTTGGGTTGGGACTTCAGAGTTTATTTTTGTTAGTTAATTTTTTTAATCTTAATTTTTTATTTTAATTAAATTAATTAAATAATTAATTATTTTAGACAAGGTTTGCTATGCAGCCTTGGATAGCCTGATTCTCAATATGTGGCCCAGGTTGGCCTCAATCTCATGATCCTCCTTCTGCCTCAGCCTTGAGTTGGGATGGCAGGCATGAGTCACAACATCTGACTAGGGCTGTGGTTTTGACAGAGGATTTTCTTTCCTCTAGGCTATGTTGCTGCTCTTTTGAGGCCATTTTGCGCACTCTGTGTGAATGTGTTTGCAAACAGCAAAATTTTACCAATGTAAAACTTGAAGCATCTTTGGAGAGAGGTAGAAACATTTGACACCAGACATGGTAGATTCTATTTCCTTAGTGGATCTGTAGAACTTGAAGTACCAGACCTATTGGGGAAGGGCCACTGTGTGGATTGCCAGAGGATGTGGGACTCCACTCTGGAACATGATTTCTTGAGTGAACCAATTCTAAAGAAATACACCCTGCTTCTTCCACCCAGATGGAAACCCAGCTCAACCCTAGGTGTGCTGCTGTTTTGAGCATATGGCATCTCTGCCCATTCTCACAGCCTTACTATTGCCCTTAGTCTTATCTAGGCATCCGATCTATCTTCTGTTTAGCAATGGGCACTGCTGGGATTGCCACAGCATAAAAGCTTCTAATTAAACTAATTAATCATGCCTGGTCCTTTATGTAGCATCCTTACTGCTCCCCAGGTGCTCTGCTGGGAGAGGGAGGAACCCGCAGCCCAGTGTAAGAGGGCCCCTGTGGTTTTACCCCCTCCAATCCCACTCACCCTCCCCACCCCCGGCCTGCAGTGGTAACTGTTTCTCTGGCTGTAAGGAAAGCTTTGAGATGAGTGAGCACTGCTGTCTGTCTTTGCTCGAGCCTATGCTCCCCACATTTGATTTAGTACCCAGAACAGGAGAGACTCTAGGAAAATGGTTTGTTTGTTTTTCTTTTCCCTTGCCTTCTGTTTCTGTGCCCTTTACATTATCCCTGATGGAGAAGATGGGCCATTGAAATGGAGCTCAGGAGGACACTGCCTTGGGGAGCCAGATCAAGAGCCAGTGTAGGGGAAGAGTGAGTCAGATCTGCTCACTTTGAACTCTCAGAGCTGCAAAGGGCCTAGGACCTGTATGATGAAAACTGTTGTCACAGATACCTTCTGGGAGTCCTCACCTCTTGGCTGTATGTTTCAGGTGGTGGAGGAGTCACCTTTCTTGACCCTGGACATGCTGGAGTCTTGTTTCCCTTACGTTCTACTACGCAACGCCTATCGGGAGGTTTCCCGGACCTTCTACCTGAACCGTCTGTCAGCCAGTTCCCACTGAAGGGCTCTTTGGGGGTGCTAAGAGCCATACTGCAGTGAAAGTTGAAGCCATTTCTTCAAAAGGGGAGAAGAATGGGAGGGTACCAGGGAGAGACATGTCAGGCCCCACAACTGAAAGGGATAAGGAAGAATATCCAGGGCTGAGGAATCATGGATAAGTAAGACAGGCCGAGGCCATGGAGGACAATTTATAGATAAAGGAGTGTGGAACCACATGTATGAATTTTTAACCATGAAAAAAAAACAAACAGTGACCTATAAGCATATTGTGTATCTTCTGGTGACTCCAGCTTAAGCTCTGACAGGCATGGGTCTCTCCGACCTTCATCACTATTCTAGGATAATGTTGGCAGGCAGAGATGATCAATCATCATATTAAACCATAATGAGCTTATAATCCTCCCGCTGGAGCTGCTATTGTCTCCTGCACATTCATTAGGACGATTATCTCCTCTTTTCCTTTTCCAAATGTGTTCAGCAAATGTCCAGCCTGCTCCTTCTGCAGCAGGGCAGCACAGGAGCCCACTTCTCTTCTAAGGGCTCTTGGTCCTTCTCACCTTGACTCCGTTCTCCACTGGGGCAAGGGGAAAGTGTCATCCAAAGGTATCTTGGCCAGCTTACTCTCCTACCTACTGTGGGTAAAAAGTGTATCTCCTTTGTTCTCACCCTGCCTGCTTTTCCTTGTGTGTCTCCACAGCTCAGAACAGAGAGGGACCATCCAGATCATCTGACAGCCAAGTGAAACAGACTCATGTGGGTTTTCCCTCCTACACCATTAGGGGGGTATTCTACCTCCTAATGGGTGGGACTAACTTAACCTCTAATCCCCTTGTCAGCCTGAGTACAGCTGTTGCTACAGGCAGGGACTTCTCTTGTAGATCTTAAATTTCACGTACCTCATTAGGTCCGAGGGCCCAAGAGTAGGGATCCTTGAGGGAGTACAAGCTGTTTCAACTTAGCCATTTTCTGCACTAATTAGAATTTCAAGTGTCACAGAGCCTGGGGCATTTAAGATAGCACTAACTGGGTTTAGTAACTCCATGGCAGAAAGCAGTTAACCCCATCCTTCATTCACACAGTCATTGGAGGAAGGGCTGGAGTAACAGATCATGTGTCACAGGTCCAGCATAGTTGGAATGGGAAAAATATAATTAGCCAGTTGATTAATTAGGGTCGTGCCCATGCTTCCATTATGAAAAGGAAGCAATTGTTGTTGGCTTTCAGCAAAACCATCCAGCTTTCATTAAACCAATTTGATAGCTGGGATTGTGTATGGATGTTTGCTTTTTATTTCTTCAGACCTGGGGTTAGTCAATACTTCTTTCACTTAACACACATAATCAACCAAACATTTTTGTTAGTAACAACTGCCTGCTCTTTAGGATATATGCAATGGAGATTCTAGCTTCATGCTTCAGCTAATTGTCCTTCCTTCCTATGAAGAGGACATTATGTGCAAAGGGGTGGTTTAGTGTCAGACCAGCTGATACCACAAGCACAGCTGATGAGGAGAGAAAGGCTCAGGGGTATCTGGTCAATGACATATCTTCTCTTTACTCTTGATTCAGGGTCTTGCTATGTAGTTCAGGCTAACCTCAAATTTAGAATCCTCCTGCATCAGCCTCCCAAGTGGTGGGATTCTAGGCATAGACCATTATACCCTGTTGACCCTACACTCTTGTATCTCTTTTTGGCCCCTCTTCTTGAGGGGGCATAGAGACCTCTTCTTCATGTGCATGGAGAATCATCTACAAAGAACTTCACAGAGGGCAGCAAGAGAGGTAGGCGACAGAGGTAGAGAAAATGTCCTTTTGCTAATTAAAAAAAAAAAAATCAAGATCTACATATACTTGTAAGAAGTAATACAGGAAGACCCTGTTGTCTACCCTCACACAATTTCACTCAATGGTAACATCTCATAATCCAAGCAGGATAATGAGGCATTAACATAACTCATTGATCTCATTTAGGTGTTGCAGTTTTACTTATACTGGTTCTCTGTGTATGTATATGCAGCACCACCATGTACAAGCTTGTATATCTGTGACAGTCAAGGCACAGAGTAACTAACTCTATTACCACACAGATTTTATAATCACCCCCATTTCCCTCGCAACCCACCCACATCAACAGATTTGTTTTCCACTGCTAAATTTTTGCAATTTGACATAATCTCCTATCACAGACGTGTAATTATGCCCACACATTTATCTACCACCTATACTTTTCCAAATCATTTTTCTATACTTACAGTCATTTTGCAAACTAGGCAGGGAAGGCTTCCATGCTGCAGGTCAGGAAACATCAAGTGACAATAAATGACTTAACAACAATAAATGACTTAATCAGGCCATGTGTTGTACTGAACTGGAACCCAAGTCTGATGCTTAGTCCTGGACTTTCTGCCTGACAGGGTGCCTCTGTATACAATTGAGAAAACTGTAGAAGGAGCATAGAGGAGAGGTAAGGATGCCACTAATTTTACCATCAGGAATGAAAGATGAATGACCAGAAGTGAAGGGATGCAGGAAAAAACAGGATGCACCTGCATTTCAGGTATTTGCTTCCTTAATGAGGAGGATCTCTGACTTCTTACAGCCTAGGACACGATCAACTATGGACTGTTTTTGCTCTGAGATTTCTCATTTAACTTAGACCCCCAAAGAACCGAGGAGTGATGCTGACCCTAATTGCTCTGACTTGCAGAGAGAATTGGTTCTAGCCTCAGTATTTTCATTAATGTAGTGTTTTCATTAAGTCCCCATTAGCTTCCTTGCAGTAGTGAGATGGAATTATTCTTCTTACCAGGCCTGGGGGGAGATGCCTGCTGAGGTGCTGTCCTTGGTTTGGACAGCAGGGATGCTGCCTCTTCTGCTATGCTGTTCTATCTAGGAAGCAGGTAAAGAGGGCAGCCTCGAGGTGCAGCCTGAGATCCAGACAAGGAAAGTAGGGGTTCTCTTTGACATTTTACAAGAAAGAAATAAATGTGTCCTGAACACTAGATCCTGAAGCAAGGGCAGTCCCAGCTAAGGACCAACTTTCTTAATCTTAAGACCCTACTACCCAGACCAGTTAATTCTTCCCTCACAAAGTTTGACTTTGTGAAGAGGCTGGCACATGGCTGAAATGTGCTCACGTTGTTGGGGGAAGAATGTTCTTCTAGCCCTCCTCCCCACAAGGCCTCTTGCCTCTCCCAAGTACCTGTCATCAGAGGAGGTAAAGATGAGTCCCCCCCCTCAGCCCCCACACCTCAGTGAATTGTCAAGTGTTCTCCCTCCCACCTGAATAGGAAGCAGGAGCTGCAGGCCAGGTTGCAGATTGGGGAAGTCAGAAGTTAACTTGAGCTGAGTTTGCAGCATGGTAGAGACTGAAGAGCAGGCTTTTCTTTGTCACTTTGGAGAGAGAGGGTTGTGGGGCTGTCCCTTTAAATAGCATTCCTGTAGGAGGCAGATCACATCCATCCGTCACCTGCTGCCAAAGCATCACTTTTGGTCTTTATCAAACTCTGAGCTTGTTGGAAGGGATTGTGGGGCAAGGTGTGTGAGGAGGCAGACTTTCCAAGGGGGTAGGGGCAGGGCAGTTCAGCAGAAGCTGAACAGGAAGGAGGGCGATGAGGCTGGAGAGAAAGCCTAGAAAAGGTATGGGAGGGGAGGAGAGGTGGAAAAGACAGGGAGAGAAGAATAGCTTTTTTTTTTTTGACTCCTCAAATGGGCAAGAATACCTTCATATTCTAGTCTCTTTAGAAGTTCATAAAACTGAACCGTGATTACACTTCAGCCAGAGGGAGGAGGGTGAAGCTGAATACCAGAACATGTGACTAAAGAAAGTGAAAGCCAAAGGGTGGAAAAGGGCCAATAGACTTGGCTTTGACTTACAGGTTATCTCTGTGGGACTGTGTTATTTCTTCTGGGCACACTTTTCTTGTTAAATGGAAAGGGAGGTGGATAGATTCTACAAATGACTCCTTTCTTAAAAGGGTCAGAAGTTGGGAGGCTAGGAGAGCTGGGCATGCCATTGTGTTGACATGTTGAAATTGTTGTTGTGTTGAAATGTTGAAAGTACACCCTGGAACCCTTCTTTCCTTTCAACTCTAGTTGAACAGCCTGTCTATGTTGGGAAACTCCTTAGTTCTAATGAAATTTTTGAGTTAGAGCATTTTAACTCTAATCCTAACTCACAATTAATTCTTGTGTAGTTTCCAGCCAATCTCTTCTTTGGTTGATAAAGGAACTGGCTCACAAATTTTGTAAACTACATTGTGCAAGACTGATAGAGTCTCAGATGTTGAGGTCTCTGGTCTGTGACTGCTCCTCTGGAGAGGAAGGAACAGTGATGTTTGTTGAAGTTAAGATTGACGGAAGGCAAGGTCCCAAGATACTTGTCACTTTTGGCTCTATTTTCAACTCTGCTGTAGCCTTCTGCCTCTGTGCTTCCCAGTGACTGTTTCTCTTGCAGTTTCTCCATAATGGGAGTCTAGCACTTCTCCTCTGATCCTTTCTCCTCCTTCGCCTGAGAAAAGAGGAGCCTCCACTCCATAGTTTAGAATATATGTTTCCTCCTGATCACCTCTCCTTCCAAACCCCAGAGTTCTTGAAATGAAAATTCACATTTTGGAACCTTGGGTTAGTGGCTTGTTTGAAAACCAGCAGTCAGTGAATCCATTTCTATTTGCAGATTGCATGACAGTTTCTACAGTGCCAAAGTAGGTGTTCATTCAGAGAACAGAGAAACAACTGGTTCCCATGGTGGGACAGAGTTGAATGGAATAGGTTTTGCCCTATCACACAGTCTTGAGTTCAAATTCTACCCCTTTGTTTCACAAAATGTTTATTCAGCAGAGAGACTGTTCTACACTGGGCTTTTAGCCCTTATATTTCTTTTTCTGAAGGCAGAATAAAATGAAGTGAGCTGGAACGACCTGCAGGCCTGCAGGCCAGCCTACCTATCAGGCTTGCTTTCCTGGTTGCGTGCAGTTACTGGGTAGTTAAGGAAGGCATGGGGGCTGCTTGATCTGCAGAGCTTTAAAATACGTAGAAATTCTCTCTAGGGGGGTGTCAGGAGGCACTGTGGGGCGGGCGACGGAGGCAGGTCCGGAAGACCCGGTTGTGGGAGCTGAGGCCAGCTGTGGGATGCCAGCTTCTCTCAGAGCCACCAGAACTTTTCCTTTCAAAGACCGGAGCGCGGCGTGTGGGGGTTGGCCTGGCTAGGTTCTGAGGCTGTGGCTTTACTCCACCCACGGCCTTGTACTCTAGGGAGAAAGAAGGACCACCGAAGATACGCGGGCAACCAGCCACGCGTGGAATCTTGGGACCACATGCGCGCATTCACAGAAACTCTGAACACACCCAGGGGGAACCACCCCACCATCCACACAAAGTCCTGCGGGCCGCCCGCGCGAGCTGTCAACACGCACTACCCCTCTCTCCGCCCCCCCCCCCGCGCACAAGGGCACACGCAGCAGCCACTCGTGCCGGGCGCCTGTGCGCGCGCTCGCCCTTGGGCGCTCCTGAGTGTGTGCACCCCTAGGCTCCCTGCGCTCCTAGGCGAGGGGGAGGAGTGGCTGCACTGCGCGGTAGACCGGCGGGCGGGCGGGCGGGTTGAGGAGCAGGGAGGGGAGAGGAGGGAGGGGGCCCTGGCCGGCGGAGGAGGAGGGAGGCGAGGAGGCGGCTGTAGCAGCGCACGGCGGCGGTGGCGGAGGTAGCGGCGGCGGCGACGGCAGCGGCAGCGGTAGCGGCGCGGAGAGCTGGAAGCTGGAGCCTAGAGCTCGGCCGGGTAGCGTGAGAGAAGCAGCCGCAGGAACTGCAGCCCTGCTAGCTTGGGCCAAGCCCAAACACACCGGCCTGGCTGGTCCACGCCAGCCGCAGGTGGGAAAGGTCTAGGATGAGGGGCGAGGGTCTCTCGGTAAGGGGCCGAAGCTGAGCAGAGGGGCTGTCTCCTCCTTCTGTTCTCTAGACAGTGGCTGAGCATGGAGCTGTCCCCTCGCAGTCCTCCAGAGATGCTGGAGCCGGATTGCCCGTCACCCCTGGAGCTGAAGTCAGCCCCCAGCAAGAAAATGTGGATTAAGCTACGGTCTCTGTGAGTCTTTGGCGGGGGAATGTGGAGGGGGGAGGGGGACCTGAACTCTCTGCGTGTATGTGGTGCTGCAACTGGAGCCAGGCAGGTAGATTCTCTTGGGCACACATGTTGGCAGGTGCGAGGAAACATGGCCCTGACATCCTTGTCCAGGTCACATGTGTGGGGCATCTGCAGAACAAGCCTGTTGGTTAGAGCGGGTTTAGGAGTTACAAAGCTTGTGCTTGTGTTTGTGGCTCTTTGGGTGACAGGCTGACACACGCAGCAGCGCAAAGAGGCAGCACACTGTATGTGCAGTGTGACAGGACTGCAGACAGGCAGCATTCAGGAGGTGCCAGGCTGACTCACACATATCCATGTGCAGGGGTGTGCAGATGTGAGACCTATCACATGCAGTGTGCACGAGTGTTCATGGGTCAGAGGTGTGAAGAGTGCTTGCACACAGATGCAGATCTAGTGCACAGAGATACTTGTGCCAACCTGTGGGTTCTATGTGTCTTCTTTGAGATTGGTAGTTCTTCCTCCTGTATCCCACAGGGAGCAGGATGAGGATGCCCTGCACTTTAGAATATCATCTGCTTTCGTGTCTGGAAACTGCGTATTAAATGGTCTGGAGGAGTGGGTGGAACCTTCACCTGGGAGCTAGAGGAGGGGATGATAGTGAAGAAGATTGATTGATTGACAGCAACAACGTAATTGGCTTAATCAAAGCCTTTTTATTTATATAGGATCTCTCAGTATCTCCAAGCACATGTAAGCTTATTTCCTTATTGTGGGACTAGAGTACATGGAGAGGATTAAAAGAGAAGAGGACAAGCTCAGGTGTTTCATGCACCATTCTGAGGGAGAAAAGGAAGTTTTCTTCCTGCCCCTCAAGGCAGAGCAGGATTGGGCCATGTATCATGTTTACCTCCCAGGCAGGTGCCATTGGGTAATCTCTACAGTCTATTGAATCTTAATCAGGAGATAGAAAAGATGCACATCTACCTAAGAGATTCCCTACAGCTCTAGGAAAAGAGGGGATAGATAGGAAACAATATGGTAACCATTCTTGAACCTTGTTCTCCAGTTCCCTCAGCAGCAAGCCTTTCTGACAAAGGGAGGGATGGAGGTAGGAAGTGGACAGATGCCCATGTCTATCTTGTTCTTCAAGTATTTTTCCAACGGCAATGAGCTGATAGCTTTATATTGGGCAGGTGAGTCTGATTTATGTGCTTGCTGCTTACAGAGGCCTTAGGGGGGGATGAGGCACAGTGGGCAACAAGGCTTGGAATCCAAATGTGCCCCTTTGTTCCTCTCCTTTGCTGCCTCTGGCCAATGCAATTTGCTGGATTCTTTGAAGCGCAACCTTGGAATGAGTTCTAGGATGAAGAAATGGAAAACCGGATTGAACTGATTTTTGTTGAGTGGGTCTTGATAGAAAAGGATGCTTTGCCAATGGCAACTAAGCTGAGGAGAGAGTGCCAGGTGAGGAAGTAGCTGAGAAGAAAGATGAGGAATCAGGGGCTACAGACAGAATTCCAGCGTTTCAGCACAGCACTAATGGCTGATCATACATTCTCTTGACTCTCATTCTAGGTAGCAGGGCCATGTAGTAGAATGGGTTTCCCCATTTTCATCACCCTCCACACTTTTCTAGCCAAACAAAAATAAATCTTCCTTGAAAAATTAATGACTGTTTCCCTCTTCGGTGTGAGAAAAGAGAACTCCAGAGGTGGTACTGAACTCTGGAGAGAGAAAGCAGTGGAGGTTTCCATAGTGCCTTTGTTGAGATGGCCTTACATGGTGGGCAAGGATCAGTGACCTCATTGGTTAGATGGCTTTGGTCTATCTCACTTCAGCAAGCTGGTCCTAAGAAATACTAGCTAGCTGATTATTCATCCCTAGGAGTGGATTCTCAGTCTCATTTTCTCAAGGCAGAGAAAGATTTAAAGGTAGAGCCCAGGTTGATGGCTTTCTGGATTTGCTTTGTTTGAATATTGAGAAGGCTTTGACAACCTGAAGAAGGATTTCTCTCTGTTTGGTGGGAGGAGTTTCCCAGCCCTCTAGTCATTGTTTCTAATGAGGTGAGAAAGGAGGAATTCCCTAAAATGGAAATGGAGCCTCCCTTCTCTTTCATGGGTGAGGTTAAAAGAGGTTATTTAGTCTGGAAACAGGGAGGTAGACATGACTGTCTCAGGTCTGGGCACTGAATGGAAATGGAGACAGATGGGATTTCTACACATCTGAATCTTTCTGTATGTATCTTGGTTCCCAAACACAACACATCCTATCCCCCACCCCCTTTAAAGTTCTAATCTAGGAATTCAGACTTTTAGGGTGCTTTTGCCTCTGGACATAAAACCTCCACTAATCCAATTGTTCAGGGTAGTTTCTTGTTGAAAAGAACATCCAGGAATCTCATTCCTCATACTAGAACCGTGTTGAGGATCAACTAAGAATCTGGGACTATATGAGTTAGGGAAGGCTCCAGCAGTGGGATTTTACTTCTGGCTAGAAGGAAAAAAAAATTCTAACTCAGGAGATTCATAAATAAAGAGGCTGAGAAATGCAGTCTGAAAATGAGGGGCTAGTCATGTTGATTTCAACATCTCCAGCTGAATAAGAACAATTTGACTTGGCTGTCCACTCTTATCTAAGACCAGAGGGCATTGGGGACTGTGGGGGAAAGATACTAGAACTAGATGTAGAAAGAATTTTCAGGATCTGTTTTGAATCAAGAAAAACCCTGATTGGTTTGCTGCCTTTGCTCATTCATTTATTCATTTATCCATTCATTCATTCAAGATCAGGCTGGCTGTCTCCCTCAAAGCAAGTAGAATACTAGGCTTGTACTGCTGGGTGAAGTGAATATGCTTCCTGCCCTCATGGAGAGATGGGGAGGCAAACCTTTTCTCATCTTGCTATACTTATACAAGAGGTAAAATTCTGCCGCTCTGTGTTTCTGCCCAAGTCTTTCTTTTGGGGGTCATACACAAATGAAAACAAAGATGTGGATTCTGTCTCCCAGGGCATACAAGCATCACTCTCATTTCTGCCCTAGTTTCTCTCAGGATTTTACATTTTACAGATAAAAATTCCTTCTGTGTGTGGGATAGTGTAGGCACAATCTTCTTTTCTTCTTCTCTCCCCTGTTCATTCTCAGGACCCCGGAGGTTCAAGGTCATAACAGCTGAGTCTAGAACAAGGACAAGTTTGAAATGATTTTTGTTTATTCTTGTTTCATCTGAATTTCATGTGGTACCTTGAACAAAACAAGCTCTCAAGAAATGCTATTATAAGGGAATAAAGAAAGAAAGGAATTAGTTATGTGTGGATGAAGTCATGGAATCCAGTTCTGTTGCTGACTCTGTGGTGTGTGTGTTTACCTCCACACAGAAGGGAGGGGTGAGCAGGAAATGGAGGTAGAAGAAAGGGAGATGGTACAGTTGCTGTGTATTCAGGGGTGGGACCTCAGATCAGAGTCAGGAACTGAATGAGTTACAGAGATATAAAAGCTTTGTTTTGTGTGAACAAGAGACTGAAATTGTGAGTGTGAAACATGTATACCTATAAGTCTGGGTAGACGGTGACGCACACTGGAAGCACAGCTCAGTGATGATGTGTCTTTTTTTATGGTTAGGAATGGTGTGCTTGACAGTTAATATTCTAGGAAGGTATGCTCCTACCTGAATGCCTTATATGGTTGTAGGCATGGATGAGATGATGTGTAAGTGCATGTGAGTGAGCATGTTGGTAATGGGATATGATGTATACATATCTTTTGTATGTATTTGTGACACATTCATATATTTTGGCAATCCTGAGGGAGATCCAGAAGACAGCAGGAGCAAGCTGAGGGACTAGATCCAGATTCTCGTTGATTGATTCTGCCATTGGTTCTCATGTTGTATATGCTCCATCCAGTAATCTTATGTGGCTCTTACTGGTATTGTAAATCTTTCTGTCATTCACCCATTCCCTGCATATAGCTGTGGAGCTGCTGTGAAGATTGCAGGATCAACTGTGGCTCCTCCTACCTCTGGAGAACAGGAACACCAGGCCTCTTTGACCTCAATGTGAGGTGGTTTTTTTTGTTTGTTTTTGTTTTGTTTTTCTGTCTTCTCTGAACAAACCCTCTCTCCTTCATTTATAGCTATCATCCAGGGAATCTCTCCTTCTTGGTTTTTATACCCTCTTTCTCACCAGGCATATCCCATCTCTACTTTCTTCACAGCACTGTGTGAATGAGGACTGAGTGGTATCTAGGATGTAGAGTGAGGGGGAATTCTACAGTAAGATGGGGAGAGGCCCAGAGACAGGCCAACTCAAATTCAGATTAAAAAAAAAAAAAGAGCTTCCTACATATCTGGTCTGAATAGGTATGTGGAGATTGGTGACAGCTGAAGGGCAGAGAGAATATCAGGAGATGAGTTTAGGCTCAAATTCCCACTCTTACAATCCTGTGCTGCGTGATCTTGAACTCTCAGTCTCTGTGTTTTTGATATTATTCATATGAAAGGGACTTTAAGTGATAATGTCTGGAGATCTTTCAGTACGGGAGAGCTTGCTTTGTGAAGGAATGAATGGGGGACTAATGACTGGATGGAAGAAAAAGATGAAGATTCAGGAGGCAGGAACATGAAATATCAAGTTAACTGGAGCATGATTTGGTAGAGTCTCGCTGATGAGTGATTCCATGGGAGGGGTGAGGACATGTGTCTGAGCTCAGTGAATGAGGCTAATGGGGCTGGAGGGAGGATACACAGTGAAGGGTGTGGGTTACTGTGAAAGGAAAACAGGAGTCTTTGTTACCTAGTCCTAGTGACTGAACAGGACAAAGATGGAACAATCGTAGTTCTGAACAAAGGTCAGCATGGGAAGCAACCTTTCCCCCTTTTACATTCATCCTAAATACTTGGCTTGGAGTAATATCATCAGGCTAATCGTATCCCTCAGCTACCTGGACCTGTGGAGAACCGGGGTGGGGAAGGAAGTTCTCACTCTTGGGTCAGCTCTTCTTCCTACATTCTCAGCCATGGCTCAGGGAATTCCTCTTCCCTAGTTTTTATCATCTCCCTCTTCTACCCCATGTCTTCTATCTCTACTTTAATTTTGTATTTCATCTACTTTTTATTTTAGAAGGACTCTATAAGTCCTTTAGAACCCCAATATTATTATGCTTGCCCAAGAGCCCAGGAAGCAGGCAAAGGAGACAAGGTGGTTCTACATGAGGTTGCACTTGTCATTTTTGCCCAGAAGAAGGTGAAGAGGTTGGATACGCAATAAGCCTGGAAGGCTAGGTGGATTCAGTTAGAGAAAAGCCTGGACCTCTCTAGACCTTTCCCCTTTCATTCCCTCTCAGACTAGAATGGAGGAAAAGAAAATCTTGAAACCAGGTGTGGTAGTGCATACCCACGATCTAAGCACTTGGGAGAATTTAAGGCCAACTTGGGCTACATGAGACTCTGTCTCTAAAATCAAAAGACCAACTAGCCGGCCAGCCAGCCAGCCAGCCAGCCAGCCAGCCAGCCAGCCAGTACCAAACCCTAACAAGAGATTTTGCCTGTCTTTGAGTCAGCAAAGGAATGGTCGAGGAACTCTCTAAGGCCTCTATCCTCTTCCTTGTTTTTCTTTGACTCACACCATCTTCTCCCTTTGTCCCTTTGCCCCCATCTTTCTTGGGTTTTCCTTCTTTCCTACACTAATTTTTCCTCCTTTCCTGTATCCTACTTGCCTTCTTTGTCCCTTTTGTCTTCACTTACCCTCTCATGTTTTCAGCCTCCTACTCATCCTCATTCCTGGCTGGGTTCCAGGGAAACTCTGGGGAGCCTTCCATCATCTAGGTGTTGCTGTGGTGACAGTGGGGCAAGTTGCTGCAAGACACGCTTTGGGGCCTTCTTCAGAGTCCAGCCTCAACTCCTGCTTTCTGCAGGGCCTCTCTTTTGCCTGACCAGTGACCTCATCCTCTTAGCTCCTCCAGGGAAGAAGCCAAGTAATTGCCTTTGAATCTCAAGGGGCTGGTTTTCTCAGGTATGAAAGTTGAGTAGCTATTTTCCCACTCTCTTCAGGACAGCTTTAGAGAACGAGGCATAAAATGAGGGCAGCAGGTGGAGTGGAGGTGAGATACTAAGAACGCTGAAAGTTGTTAGACATAAATATTGTCCCCTAAGGAGGGAAGACAGCTGGTCCAAGAGAGCTGGGAGAGAGTTCTGGGAGGAGCTGAGATGGGGAAGAGGTCCTGTTGTGGTAAGAAGAAAAGTGGTTGTTAAGCATTCATTGTAGACCTCCCCAAGTGGTGTTTGTTAGCCATCCTCCCTCTGTTGTTGCAGTAGATTCTGCACTCTCTCATCCCCCAGCTCCTGCTGTAACTGTGGTTCTTATTCCCGGTTGTGAAGAAAACATAAGGTTAAGATTCTGCTTCAGCACATGGGATCTTAGCAAACCCCAGAGGGGTGTTGATGGAGTTTGTCAGAGAGGAAGGCCAAGGTGTATCCAGAGATGTCTGTGGATAGGGCTGGGAGAAGAGTCAGGAGTATTTAGGGTTGCTTTTGGCTGAGTGGGTTCTCAGGTCAGTTGAATGCACAACTGCAATGCAAAGTCAGATTTGCAAATAGTTACAGAGGCTGCAGTGGGTCGTGAGGCTGCCAGCTGGTATTGGCATTGTTTAGGCTTGGAAAGAAGTGGTGCTTCTGGGTCAGGTGCCTGGGGAACCTTTTACAGGCAGAATCTAGGGCCTATGAAGATCCCCCTTTCCTTCTACATTCTCAGCTTCCCACTCCCTTCTTTATCAGCCATCCAACATATACCCTGGCATCTGTTCCCTAGTTCTGTCCTCTATGTCCACCTTGTTTGGAAACTCCCTTCAGCCTGAGCTGAGTGAGCACACTTGCCAAGTTTCAGAGCTTGGAGCATCTGCACCAAGCTGGAGCTTTAGGAATTCCAACCTGGAAGATGTGTAATATCTCCTCTGCTTGCCTTTGAAATGTCAACAAAGTTGGCTGTTGTTTTGATTGCTGCAGAATGTATTGAGGGTAGATATGTAGGAGAACTTCTTGGGAAATTCACAGAGGTTAGGAAAAAGGAAGCTATCATCTTCCATTACGACCTGGTAAATGCTGATTTGGGGGAAGCAGTACGTTAGTCAGAAAGGAAGAACCTGGGAATCAAGACCAAGATACCCTGCTTCACTATTGCCTGCAATGCTAGGCCCTGAACTCAAGGGCAACATGGGCTATAGAGGAAGCAACTGATTTCTAGTGCTAGATGATAGGATGGGGAGAGTACTGGGACCAATTTGCAGTCCTGCTGACCCAGCCTTCCGCTGTTCCACACATCTGCAGTCATTCTTGCCAAACTTCCAGCTCTTACCCATCTTAGATTGCTTTGAGCATCTGGTCAGTCCCCTAGAAGCAGAACATCTGCTGGAGACATCTGCTGGGATATGGTCTAGAGGACTAGTGGGGTGGTTTGTGGAGATAGTCAATAAGTGCAGAGAGACTCCACAGTGCAAAGAGAGGGGTCAATGAACACATGAGCTGGAGAAGCATTCTTTTGGATGTCTGGGCACCTCCTCTCTCATCTTTCTTCACCCTGTGCTATTGCCAGCCTTTCCCGATTACTCCCTTTGTCAAGGGCTGGAGTCTGAGGGAGAGGTGGTGGTGTATTTGTGTGCTATATCCAGTCAGGTACTGGGACAGTTAGGTTCGTATTAGTCTGATCTAAAGTTGGAACTGCTTAAATTGTTTCTTTCCACAGCACAGTCTGTGCTGTGCTGGGGCTGTTGCTAGAAACAACTGTTAGAAATGGCTTCTAGTTAGGGGACTGGGGAGTTGTGTTCGTACACTGGCAAGGTAGAAGCAGACCTCATCACTCTGTGCCTCAGTGTTTTTTCTGGCCACCTTCTGTAGCACCTCCCAAATTTTTTTCTTTCCTTGTTTGCCTTCCAGGACCTTCTACACTTTTATCTCATCTCCTTTTGCTCTTTTGGGCTTCTGTCTAACTCACCAACAGTACTGTCTACCAGGATGGGCAAGTATTGACAGTACATCTTCTCCACCCCCTTTCTCTGTCCAGTGCCTAGAGATCTCCTATGGCTGCCATGACTACTATGTCAACCTGAGGTCTGCCATCTTCCAGAATGGCATCCGAATTCTGCCACTAGGGGGGCTATTTTTATCTATGGAGCCACCCCCGCCACTCTGTCCAGCCAGCTGCCAGAACTAGGGCTGCTCAGATAGCAATGGGAACCAGGGAGTGAGGGGAATGTGTGGCAAAGTTCTGGTTGCTCTTGGATTCTGCAGCCCCATGTTCTACATGGTTCCTGCCTCTGTTTCTGCTGCCTCCCAGCTCTTGTGGACTTACAGGGGAAAGAGAAAAGCTCTAGATATTTGGAGAGACTAGAGGCTTTCCATGCATAGTTCAGGTTCCATTTGATGACTACATGAGAAAATTGGGTCCTGAGCACTAGTGGGCATCTGGGAATTTGTTTATGGAAGCCTCTTAATGAATATTTGAAAACTAACTAAAGGATTGAACTAATGCAATAACCTTCTGGATGAATATACCACAGTATAGTTCCCAAAGTGCTCTTGTAACTCAGGTCCTCACTAGATGTCTGGGAAGTGTGTATTATTTACCAGATTTAAACATGGAAACTAGAACTCAGAGGTATTTTCCTATGGTCCTACACAGTCAGCAAAAGCAAGACAAATAAATTCTCCTGAGTTTTACTCAAGTCATTTTAAAACGAGATTTAGCTGATGTCCTTGTTTGTTTTTAGTTTCTATGACTTTTGGATCCTTGAAATTAGCTAGATAATCTCTTCCCCAATACTACCCCTTCCCCTCTCCTCTCCTTTTATCTGACCAGAACCAATTTTTGTCCTCTTTATCAATAATTAGTCCGTGATTCATGGGGGAGAAAGTTGGGTGTGGGCAGGACAAGGAGGTCCTGTGTTTGGGCTTTTCCTAAATTACCTCTAAATTCGAGGGGTAATGAAAATACAAATGGGTATTGTAAGAGGGGAGGAAGAGACCTTAAAGGAGAGGAGTGGAAGAGGGTGATGGAATACACAGGACATGAAAGCAAATGGGGAGAGGATTTGGAAGGGAAGTGGGCCTAGCAAGAAGAGTCAAGAAGGATGGGAGAGAGCAGTGTAGGAGAGGGGTGAATCAGAGCAAAGCATAAAGCCAGGTGTGGTAGCACATATGTTTAATCCTAGCACTTGGAAAGCAAAGGAGTTCGTAAGCTTGAGGCCAGCCATCATGAGTTCCCGGGCTATAGAGAGAGACCCTGTCATGAACAAACAATCAAACAACAACAACAAAAGAAAACCTAATAAAACCTCAACATTAAACAACAACAACGACAGACTCAAACCAACCAAAAAAGCAAAAAAAAAAAAAAAAACAAAAACCAACCAAAAGCAAAGCAGATTGACACATGTTTGGAAGTGCCATAATGAAACTTGTAACTTTTTATATTAACATAAACATTAATAAAAATATATGAAAGAGCTGAAGGGAAATTGACACTGGACTTCTTGTGGGGGTCTTTATATCTCGGTCCTTCCTCCTAGCCAGATGATTTAGCTCAGTTAGAGGTAAGCGTAGATTCAGGCTTCAGTTCAGGGTGTGGATGAATGTATGAATCCTCCCACCACAGGAAACGGATGGTGATTGCCCCTAAATCTCTCCTTACTAGGAACTGTCTATAATCACAGGCTGGAGTAGGTGACACAGCATATTGTATAGAGTGAGCAGTCATTTGTCCAGCCATCTTTGCTGCTGTTGAACAAGAGAGCAGAAGGATGACGAGATACCCTCTTCAAGGATTTCCAGTTTAAATTAATGTCTACCTCTCAGTGGGAAAGTTGGGTTTAGCAGAGGAGGGCTGCAGGCAGGAGAGCTAGCACAGCTTGGATGCTGCTGTTTGGGACTGAGTGCAGCTGGCTGTCACCTGCTCCTCTCTTACCCATCCTTCGCAGTCAGCATGGAAAAACAAGCCAAATGGCTTGGCCAGAGACTCTGATGCTGGGTCTAATCCTTTCTTTCTGAGAGCACTAAGCAGCTGGTGGCCGTGGTAGGGAGGGTGAAGGGAGTGGGCACAGAGAGTGGTAGGTCCTCTTTCCTCTCCCTTCTTGGCCACCACTCCTCTACAGAGCAACCGTGGGTCTTTAACCTCTGCCACTCGTCTGCAGTTCACTTCCACTTGTCCCACCGCTCAGAGCCTCTGAGAAACAGCAGGTCCTTAAACTTCGTTTGTTTATACTCCTTTAAGGCCTTGGCACAGTGACAGTCTTTTTTATTTCTCTGCTTCTGAGCGGTAGGGAAGGAGGGAAAAGACCCGGTAATAAAACCCAGGCTCTGGGTCTGTTTCTCTCCCCCGCCCCCCACCACACTAGTCCCTGTGAGCCCTTTCTCTTATTCCTCGCCTAATAGAAGGACCCTAGATTTGAGGATGCGTTTTTTGTTTCAACCCTCCTACCTCCTCCTTAGCTCCGCCCCAACCCCAGGGGACCAATCATAGCCCCAATGAGCTTGTATTGGTGATGTCATCTTGCAGCCAATCCGGAAGCTGTTAGGGCTGTGTGCATAGTCCACTTGGCGATGAAAAGGCCAGGCTCTTTCCTGCCGGATGTCAGGAGGGGAAAGAGGGGTCTTGGTCCTCAAGGTCTCCTGGGAGTCTTATTTCCCCCTCCCAGGATCAGTCATCTCTCCTTCACTTCTGACCAGTGTTAACCTCATTCAGGTTAAATCACGGTGTCCCCCAGTCTCCGTATGTAAGATGAGAAAATCAGGGCTAGGAGTAATTTGGCCAGGCTCGCGTTTTGTTTTGTTTTGCTTTTGGTTGTTGTTTTCTGCTAGTTCCCGCCCACCCCCTCCATTCTCTTTGTTTAACAAGTCTCCTCACCCCCACCCCCGACTTTTCATTCACTATGTAGTGGGGTGCAGTTTTCTGACAGTGATCCTTCTCTGGCCTCTAACTTCTGCAAGACCCTTCCCAAGTGCAAGTAATTCTGTGGGGCCCTCCTGCCTTGAGCATTCTCTCAGGTGCGCTAAGGATCCTGGAAGAATGGCCCTAGAAGAAGCCCGAATTTGTAGGAGTTGGATCTGCTTAGCCCCTATGGTCTCTGGCTGGGCCCCTTCCACTCCTACTATAGACTTCTCTGTGATTCTGGATGGTTCCCTGTTCCTGCCTCCGGACATTGCCTGCTAATCCCTTTTTTCCCAAAGAGGAGCCCCACCTCTTTAGAGCAAGGGGCTGGCCTGTGCTATTTCTGGCCTTTCTGGGACTCTTCTGACAGCAGATTCTTGTTTTCAGCCTGATTCAGATGTGAAACTTTTCCCGCGGCCTCTCACCCAGTTCCTGTGGGCTAGGTCTCTGTCTCATCACCCCTCTAGCCAGGCCCTTTCTGTTCCCTGTTCACAAAGTGCTCTCTGGTCAGTTTCTCAGTTCTGCTGGGATCTGGAAGAGGAAGTTGGGGGTTCAAGAGGGAGTTGTTACCCAGTAGGGGCCCTTGTGCCCTGGGGTCAGCCTTTTGATACTTTGAAGTAGGGAACTTTGATTTCCATGGCAAACCCTGTTCCTGTCCAGAGGAGTCACCTCCAGGGGCCCATCCTCAGGTAGGTGCCAGGGAGAGGGGAGGAGAAAGGGGGCAGGAGGAGAGGGTAGTAGAAGACAAGGTAAGGGAAAGAAGAGGGGCCAGGGAGGAGAGGGGAGGGCAGGAAGGGGGACAGGAGGAGGGGCACAGGAGTGAGGACAGGTTGCTTGTGAACTCTCATATTTCCACTTCTCTTGTTATTTATCATATCTCCTATTTCTATATCTCTCTGCTATTTCTGCTTGACTATGACAGGTATTTTCACAGGATTTCTCTCTGTTCTTTCTGATCCCTGGCATCCTTAAGATCTTATATGCCTGTACCCCCAGCCCCCAGCCCTCATCTCTCTCTTCTCTCCCCTCACTCTGTAGGCCAGATTGGCCTTGAACTCATGGTGTTCTTTCTGTTACTGCTTCCCAAGTGTTGAGATTGCAGGTACAAACTGTTATGCCAGGACTTTTTTTTTTTTTTAAGCCCACAATACTGGAGGGGAGCACAGGGCCTTGTACATGTTAGGTAAGAGCTTCACCAGTAAGCTACTATGCCCCAACCCTTTGTTTATCTCCTCCCACCTTGAGGCAGTCTTTTTCTAAGCCCCCTGTCTACAGAGGACTTTGTGGCAGTTTTGGAAATAGTGGCAGTCAGCTTTGGAAATCCCCAGATGGCCTGTCACATAGTGATCTGTAGAAATGGGCTGGTGGGGGCTGCAGTCTTCTCTCTATTAGGGCTTTTATTTCCAGAATCTTTCTTTCAACTAGAGTTAGGGAAGATTGGGGCCTGCCAGGATCAAGATTGGAGGGCACTAAAAGTAAAGAAGGAAGAAAGTGATGGTGAATCGGGTATAGCTGGGAGTGGTACGAATTCTGGGAAACTTCAGTTTTCCTGGAAGTTTCCTGGAAGAGCTGGTCAGTGTTGAATCTCTTCTTCTCAAGGGAAGAGGCTTTTCAGGGTCAGGCTCTCTGAGATCTGAAACAGAGGGCTGGACTGGAAGTGTTGTAGGTGAAGAAAAGGACTTTCTGTAGCTAGTGAGGCACAGGGAGACTTCTCTTTGAAGGACTTTGAAATAAAAGAAGCCTTGCTGCCTAGCATATGGTGTGTGTGTGTGTGTGTGTGTTTATTTGGCTTTAGGAAGGTGCAATTCAGCCCCTCTCAGCTGCCTGAGTCCAGCTCCTTTTCTTGAATTCCTTGTTTATCAGATTTACTCTTTAATCTTTCTTCTTCCCCTCCATGCCTTTCTGGTGTCTGGATCATGTTTTGTTCAGACTTCCACAGAAGCTTCTAGCAGCCGAAGAAGGTAGAACTTGAATAGGCTGTTTAAAGTCAGAAGCCTGGTTGGGAAGTGTTATTTTGTAAGCTCTGACAGGTGGCCTTTCACCTAATTAGTCTTCCCAAATCTCCTCTAGTTGATGAACTTGCTCTAATTATGGACACCAAGTAAACCAGGCACTGCTTGTACCACACTGGTAATTGCCATGCCCTATAGTTCACTGACAGGTCCAGAGAACAGAACACATTAGGTGGTACTGGCTGAGGCTGTGGTGCAATGTCCTGTGTCTCTCAACATGCTAATTACACTGTCAGACTTGAGCTGTCTTAATACCACCAATGTGTCGGGACATAGGTAGGTCCCTTAACTTTAGTGTGAGTTGTTAGCCTTGCCAACCTGAAACTGACAAGTCCTGTGATCTTAGGCTATAGGCACTTCCTTATTTCCTAGATGCCTGCTCACACGCATCAAATGAGGTTTTAAATTGTATAGTCACTAGCATTTTCTGTCTTCTCCATTTAAAATGGATTTCTTCTCTTGGGCTGGGATTGGATTGCTGTATTTAAAGGACTGTGGTTGGAGCAGAGTGAGAGCCAGTGACAAGGAAATGGCAAGTGGCTCAGGGAGTAAAGAGCTTCTGGAGCAAGCCTGATGATCTGACTTCAATCCCCATAACTCATGTGATGGTCAAAGGAGAGAATGGAGTATACAAATTGTCCTCTACCTTACACACATGTCACATACACACACACACACACACACACACACACACACACACTAATAATACATTTTAAAAATGTAATAAATTTTAAAAATGCATGCCTTCCTTTGGTCTAGCAAATGTGCAGTGAGGTTTAGAATCTACTAATTTGGAACCATGAGCCAGGGTGATGCTGGTATCTGCTGTCTCCAGACCACTTTTATCTGTCTGTCTGTCTGCCTACCTACCTACCTACCTATCCATCTGGGAATGGGTGTTGAGACAGAGTTTCTCTGTGTAGCCCTGGCTGTCCTGGAACTCACTCACTCTGTATACCAGCCTGGCCTTGAACTCAGAGATCCACCTGACTCTGCCTCCTGAGTGCTGGGAATTCAGGCATTCACTACCACTGCCTGGCTTAGAATGCTTTTTAAAAGATATTTTGCTTTTATGTGTATGTGTGTATGATTTTGTCCATGGTATGTGTATACCAAATGTGTGTGGGTGCCTGTGGAGGCCAGCAGAGGGTGTTAAATCCTCTGGAGCTGGAAGAACAAGTGTGCTAGGAACTGAACTCAGGTCCTCTGGAAGAGTAGCTAAGCACTCATCCACTGAGCCATCTCTCCAGTCTCTCCTGGCCCATTTTATTTTTATTTTATCTCAGGTCACATTTTAATACATATTGATTAAGAATTAGTGACCTGTTCAACGATGTATCTCAGGAAGTGAGCTTTGAACCTGGGATTTCGGCTTCAAAAACTATACAGTGTGATAAACCATGTCAAAGAGTTGGGTTTGTACATTGGAAATGTGGTTTGCAATCCTTTCCCCACCTTTCTCCCTCTTTGGCCCATTGTGAGGATAAAATGAGATAAAACAGGAGAAAACATTTTCAAAATGTAGAGCTGGCTGTATTGTTAGCAGTTATGCAAATGGATGCAAATGAGAAGCCGTGGGTGTGGCTGTTCACTTGGGAGCCAGACCTTGCATTTCCCTAGCTTGGTTGGAAAAGACAGTGGTGGGCATTGAATGATGGGATCAGGGTTTTTGATTGAAAGAGGGTGGAGGGTGGGTAAATGAAGTAGCAGATTAGGGTTGGAATATGAGGAAAACTGAATCACAGGCAGTAGAAGAGGCCTTTCTTTCTGTTTTGTGTGTGCCTATTCCAAAGCTCCCCAGTTACCAGGACTAAGTAGAGATGGAGGCCCTGTCTAGAGTGCACCTTTTTGTTCTGTGATTTTCTGACAGTTCCTGACTGGTGGCCCTTTCTTGTTTACTTGGCTGGGAAAGCCTTCCAAGATGTCTAGTCCCTTTTCTTTTTCCCTTATGTAGCAGGAGTGGACTGAGCTTTCCTAAACCTATCCTCCTTGTCAGACAACTAGCTGACTGTTTCTACATGGAACCAGTGAGGCATAGGTAATGAGGTGGGCAAGAGCCTACTCAGGAGGCATAGGGACTCCTCCTTCCAGCTCCCACCCCCAGACTGGCCCCTTTCCCTTCTGCCCTATTTACTCTCAGACATGTGGGCCAGGACTGCTGGACTCTGAGGTGAGTCTTGGCTGGTGATACTTCCTGGGGCTAGCTGTTTTGAGCTCCTATTCCAAAGCTGCTGAGACCCCAGGTTTCTGTAGCCAATTCTGTTCAGGAATGCCATTGTCCTCCCCCCACCGCCTTCCCTGGCATCCCTGGGAATTGATGCTAATTTCAGCCTCTGGTCCCTGACTCATTCTCTTTTCCTCCCTGACTCACAGTGTGACCTTGGATTGCTGAAACCCCTTTCAGTGGGAAATTGTCCTAGCTACTGTCTTACCCAACCTATATGGAAGAGCCTGTGTATGAGGAAGTGGATGTTGGGAGGGTGGTGATTCCTTTCTTCAAAATCACCATCTAGAGCCAAAGTGTCATTTGTGATTCTGAGTTGCTTTTGCTAGTGATGTGTTTATAAAAAGATAAAGAGATAAAGAGAGTATGTTCTGTGGGTGTGTGGAGAGGTATGGGGGAAGGGGATGTCTCAGCGGGGCCCATGCTGAGGCATCCCTTCCCCTGAAGGACCAGCCACACCCGGTATAGTATAGAATAGAGTTTATTCAGGGCATGGGGAGGGGAGCCAGGAGGGTAGTAGAGGCAGAGAGAGAGAGAGAGAGAGTAGAGGAGTAGAGGAGTAGAGGCCGGCTATGAGCACGTGGGGGGGGGAAGGGAAGGGAGAAGGGGTGAGGGGAAGGGAGAAGCAAGAGGCAAGAGAGATGCAAGAGATCAAGAGAGAGAAGAGGGGCAAGCAGTCCCTTTTATAGTGGACCAGGCCTACCTGGCTATTGCCAGGTAACTGTGGGGGTGGAGTTTAGACAGAATGCTAACAGCTAGACTTCCTAGAAACCTCTCAGTTAATTAGTGACCCCCAGAATTCAAAGCTGCAAAGTGTGAAGGGACTGTCCCCTTGAGGAAAGTATCAGAAGAATGAGAACCCTACCATTTTGCAAGGGTAAAACTTTGGCTGGGCCATAGACAGGGCATGAGGCTATCTGTGGCATGAGCTTTGGACAGCCAGGGGTTAACTTGCTTTGTCCTGGTTGATGGATTCTGGAATCATAATCCATTAGCTCTGCCTGCGTGGAGTGAGGCCAGGCAGAAACATTCAGATTGGTCTTTGTTCTGTGCCTTTGCCATCCTTGCCAGGATTGAGGGGCTGTGGATGTGTTCCCCCTCCCTGCCTTGACCAAGATAATGAAAGGATCCTGGGGACTGTTTTGATTGGTGTTGATCCCAAAGCCATCTCTCCTAGGGAAGTATTGAGACTGTGAAACAAATCATCTCCAGAAACATTTCCTCCTGGGGGTGCCACCTGCCTAGACTTAAACTGTGGGGGTTTATTAACTTATAGGTAGACACCATAGCCTGGCGTGAAAAACACTGACTTCTGTTGTCATTAATGTTAGAACTATTAACATCTCAGAAGACTGAAGGTGTTTCTGCAAAGTGCCCCCTAATGGGGGAACCCCCTGAATGGGCTGTAGTGTCTAAGCTCGACATCTGTACCCATACCCTGCAGGCTGCGCTACATGGTGAAGCAGTTGGAGAATGGGGAGGTTAACATCGAGGAGCTGAAGAAAAATCTGGAATACACAGCTTCCCTGCTGGAAGCTGTCTACATTGATGAGACAAGGTGAGAGAGGCATGTAGATGGAGACGGAAGATGTTAGATAGGCAGAGCTCCAGAGAGGGAGGAGAGCAGAGCTGGAATGAGGCCTGCGTGACAGGGACAGACAAAGAGAATGGGGCAGATGCCCAGATAGACACTGCCTGGAAAGGGCTTGGGTGGAGCTCAGGGATGGAGTGTTTGCTTCGCATTCCTGACACCCTGGCCTTATCCAGTACTGGGAAATACAAAGGTAAAAACAGTGATGGCTTCAGGGATGCAAGGGACCATCTAGTTCTCACCTCACCCACATGGAATACCTCTTTAGACCTATGTTGGCCAGGAGGGGGTGACTCTGGTTCTATTTGGCTACTGAGTACTTGTAGTACACAAGGATGAATTGAAATATGTCTGTAAATTATATGCTGGCTCTTAAAGATAGAAAAAAGAAAGAACACAAAATATGTCATCCATTCATTATATGTTTAGTTTCTTTCTTGAAATAATATTTTGGACGGATTAGCTTAAATAAAATTGGTCATTAAACATTCCACCAGTTTTAAAACATTCTTTTTCTTTAATTTTAAAAAGAGTTATTTATGTTAATTTTACTTGTACATGTGAAGGCCTGCATGGATGTATACACACCACATGCATGCCTGGTACCAACATAGAGGCCAGAGAGGGTGTGAGATCTTCTGGAACTGGAGTTACAGATAGTTGTAAACTGCCTGATGTGGGTTCTAGGAACTGAACTCTGGTCCTTTGCAAGAATAGCAAGTGTTCTTAATGACAGAGCCATCTCTTAAGCCACTTGCCAGTTTCTTCTTACTATTTTAAGGTAGCTACTAGAATAATTAAAAATTTTTTGTTGTTTTTGTTTGTTTGAGACATGGCTTCATGTTACCCAGGTTGGCCTTGACCTTGCTATATAGCTAATGTTTGCCTTGAACTCCTGGTCCTTCTGCCTCCACCACACCTAGAAAAAATTTAAATTTCATATGTGAACTTCGAAGTTTATTTCTGATGGACTGTGCTGTCCCGAGCATCCCTGGAAGGTGGTGTTTTATCTTTGGCTAAGTCATGTTCATAGTGATCTCACTGCCTTAAGTGAGATATTTCACTATTAGACATGTTCCATAGGAAGATAGACACAAAGAGTTGTAGTAAAAGAAAGGAAAGGTGAGGATGGAGTGGGAGAGTCACTAAGTGGGTACGACTGGGTGTAGGGTCTCAAGCTGTGACTTTCCTCCTGGTTCTCAGGCAAATCCTGGACACTGAAGATGAGCTTCGGGAACTTCGGTCAGATGCTGTGCCTTCAGAGGTGCGGGACTGGCTGGCCTCCACCTTCACCCAGCAGACCCGAGCCAAAGGTCGCAGGGCAGAAGAGAAACCCAAGTTCCGAAGCATCGTGCATGCTGTGCAGGCTGGGATCTTCGTGGAGCGGTGAGGTTTGCCCATTCTCAGCCTCCCTGACCTCTATTGTGTGTGCCCTCTGTCTCAGCCAGCCTGATCTTTCATGACCTTACCTACCCTGAAACTTATTCTCACAGCCCCAATTGGCCAAATTTCTCCTCCCTACACCGTTCCTGATTTTTCTATGTTCTTTCTCAGGATGTTCCGGAGAACATATACCTCTGTCGGCCCCACATATTCTACTGCAGTCCACAACTGTCTCAAGGTGACCCCTGGGTTTTTGGGAAAGAAGAGAAGGTTGGGGGTTGAAATAACCATTGGGACTACCAGATATTCTGTTTGTGGTGTAATTTTTTTTTTTACTTCCCTTTTAACTACTATTTCTATGTTCTTCTGGACACCTTTTGCTTACCTAAGAGGCAAACCCTTGTTTTCTTGTTTCTCTGGTACTGAAAGACACCTGGGTTGAAGGAGACCCACGTAACCACGATTGCTTTCTTGCTTCATTGGGAAGTACACCTAGAAGTCTAACTGATCTTGCTATCATAAGGGGGATTTGGAGGGGAGCTTCCCTGCCTAGTCTGTTGTTTTTCCACAGAACCTGGATCTCTGGTGCTTTGATGTCTTTTCCTTGAACCGGGCAGCTGATGACCACGCTCTGAGGACTATTGTTTTCGAGTTGCTGACTCGGCATAGCCTCATCAGCCGCTTCAAGGTTTGGCAGTGTCCTACCTCTACCTCCAGGCAGGACTCCCCACTCCTCTCTGTCTAGTCCTAAAAGATTCCCATAGCTTCCTCATCCTGTCCCTGTGTTGGGGATGTCCCCCGTGCCCATCCCATTCTTGCCTCCCCTCAAACTGCTGTAATCTGACTTCTTCCTGAGGTATCAGCCTGCAAGTAGTTAGCTTGGGATACTGCCCCTTTTCCTTCCTGGCCTGTCCCCTTTGAGCTGGCTGCCATCTGTCTCCCTTTCTGCTCCTGTCTGTGGACTTTGGAGGTCTAGAGCCTAGTGCTGTCATCCTTTGGGATTAGAGTCTCTCCATTTGTTCTCTGGGGGAAGGGAGGGGCCAGAATACAAACCCAACTACTCTGTCTCCAGCTCTGGTCTGTGCTGGGGATTGTCTGGAGTGGACTAGCTCTGGGAAGAACTGGGAAGGGTTGTGTGTTTGGCAGAGAGGAAGATAATCTGGATAGAAGTCTGCTCCAGGTCTTTCATCTGGTGGGAACAGCACTTGGAGGGAACTGGGCCAGGAATAAACACTTTGGAACTCACCTCTGGAAGAGAAGTGTGGAAGGTCGACAACTGGCTCTGGGGTATGGGGTGGCACTTGAGGTGGCAATAGATGTTGAAGGTGAAGTTGCAGATTTTAAAGGGTGTAGGCTGAGTAGTAAAGGTGGGGGTGTCCTCCTAGCAGTCCTCTCTTACTTCACTGGAACATTGCCCATGCAGGCTCTCCCTGACCTTTGACTCTACCTCTTCTGACTGAGCTGCTCAGATGGGTTCTTCTCTGGGGCTTCATGAGGCCTGGCCCCCTGAACTTTCCTTGTCCGCTCCAGCTCTGTCTTCTTAGGCCAAGAATTGCAGGCTACCTTTCCTAGCTCCAGTTTCGATATGTAGTTCTCAGATGTACTTCAGACACCAGCTTTTTCCAAACTCCCTCCCTATGTGGAAGGGCTGGGTTAGGGGGCCCCAAGAGTAGCTGCAGTGGGTTGGCTTTAGCTAGCCTGCCTGACTGCTTCACAACTTTTAGTGATAGGGATGTGTACTGCATCCTGGTCAGGCTTCCTTCCCAAGCTCCATGGTCTCTTCCCTTCCTGTTCCCCCCTATTTTTCCCTTCCCTCTAGGGACACCATGGCAACACAAAAGCAAGGGCAGTTGTCATGGAAACGGTCCTTTAAAATTCCCTGAATTTGGGGCACAGCCCTCCAGGGGTAAGGGTGGGGGATGCTCGGGTCTGACTAGTGGCATGTCTTTGTCCATTGTCACTCTGAAGCTCATCTGCAGAGCTCTGGATCCCTTCCTGGTCTCAGGTGAAGATTAGCTTTGCCCTCGAGGAGCCTTGATATCCTAAGAGATATCCCAAGGACATATAAAGTCAGGGACAGAATTGAGAGTGGA
This sequence comes from Grammomys surdaster, assembly GCF_004785775.1. Classification (NCBI taxonomy): domain Eukaryota; kingdom Metazoa; phylum Chordata; class Mammalia; order Rodentia; family Muridae; genus Grammomys; species Grammomys surdaster. The sequence continues at coordinate 1,803,255 of NW_021604793.1, forward strand.
TGGATAGAGTCCTAGCTCTTGGGGTATGTGTACATGTATGTAAATGCTGTGGGCCTGGTGGGCTGCCTGTTGATGTATGTGGGGTAGAGGTGGTCAGGGAGGAATTAATTCACAGAGGAACAGGTGCTCCATATCTGCTACAAGGGTGCTTGCTCTGTAACTCATCTTATTCTTCTTTTGTTTCTGAGTTTTTCTCCATGGTATTAGATTTGGAGGTGGTGCAGGTGGTTGGAAGGTAGGAGGGAGGCTTTCTTTCCTTTCCTTAGAAATCTCCATGGAAATAATAATTATAGATACTCTTCAGAGAGTAATTACTAAATGCCTTGTACTTTTTCTCACTAAATCCCAGGTTGGTAGTAGTATCTTTATTTTGCAATTAGGAAAGCACAGGAAAGCTTGTGGATTATCCAAGGTCACACAGGCTGTAGGTGGTAGAGCCTGAATCTGAACTAGCAGTTGAACTAGCAGAGCCAGTGCTAGTCCTTTGGGCCACTCCCAATTCTTTTCGGGGAGGGTGGGTGGATGAAGTGAGGTGGAGGTCTCCCTGTATAGTCCACTCTGGCCTGGAATTTGCAAACCTTTTGCCTCAGTCAAGTGCTGGGATTACAGGTGCACATCATCACACCTGACTACCTTGTAAAGAATACTGGGATTGCTTGTCTCATTACTTTTGTGGATTCTTGATGTCACCATTCCTCCTGCAGATTCCCACAGTGTTTCTGATGAGTTTTCTAGAGGCCTTGGAGACAGGCTATGGGAAATATAAGAATCCTTACCACAACCAGATCCACGCAGCTGATGTGACCCAGACTGTCCATTGCTTCCTGCTCCGCACAGGCATGGTGGTAGGTGCCTGGCCATGTTCCTGCTGTTCAGGACCTGTGGATCTAGAACTAGGAAGCCATGGCTGTTCTTTCAGTGCCCCTTTCCTCATTCTGCTTCCTGGAATTCCAACACCTTCAGAGTCAAATTGCATCCACTTCCTCCAGAGAATTCCCAGGTGTACCACACTTCCTGGGCACTGCTGGGGACACACCATAGAGTGTAGTGGGCATATGACTGGTGAGGACAGAGGAAAGTCCCTGGCCATTCTGAGAGTTGAAATACATGGCTAGCTTTGATGATGGTGGAGTGAGGAAGGTGTCTGGGAGTGATTGGCAGAGTGCTGGGCCTACATCATTCTCTTCCTCTTCCCCTAGCACTGCCTGTCAGAGATTGAGGTCTTGGCCATCATCTTCGCTGCAGCCATCCATGACTATGAGCACACAGGCACAACCAACAGCTTCCACATCCAGACCAAGTGAGCAATGGGGCATGGCAGGAGCAGGAGGGGCCAAAGATGCCAGAGGAGCCCTTTATAGGGGACTGGGCATGACATACAGCTTCACAGGTCAGAATGCGCCATCCTGTACAATGATCGATCGGTGCTGGAGAATCACCACATCAGCTCTGTTTTTCGATTGATGCAGGATGATGAGATGAACATTTTTATCAATCTCACCAAGGATGAATTTGTGTGAGCACAGGCCAGCATGTGGCATCCCTGAAACCCTAACCCCAGCCTCCCCCTGCACCCCATCCTTTAGTCCTACCCTTTGCTGAAAGGACTGGTCTCTGTTTGTCCACTTAGAGAGCTGAGGGCCCTGGTCATTGAGATGGTGTTGGCCACAGACATGTCTTGCCATTTCCAGCAAGTGAAGACTATGAAGACAGCCCTGCAGCAGCTGGAAAGGTAGTACATGGAGGGATGTAGGGCAGAGAGGGCCTTGTGAATCAGGGTACAATGGGCAGTGGTGCACCTGGGTTCTTACCTGGGTTCAGAGACTCTCCTGGCTCCAGGCACTCATCTGAGTGTACACAGGTAAGTGTGTGTGGTGTTTCTGAATGGACTTGTGTCTAACTGGTCTGAATTGGCCAGGAGCCTGGATGGGGCTTTTATTGTAGTTGCAGGACAGGATTACTCTGGAATGTTGGGAAATACAATAAATCTTTTTGGACATGTTCTTGTCTGAAATGTTAACAGTGAAGTGCCTCTCGCCACACTAGCTCCTATTCTAAAGGCCACTGGGAGAGTTGTGTGAGGTTACAAAAATGTTGTAATTCTACCTAATGCTGTTTAAAAGTGACTGGGAATAGATAAGTGTGTGTAATCAAGAATGGACTTGGTGCTCTGGAGGTGTGTGTTGACCTGTGTGTATGGTGTCTGAATAGAGACTCTGGGGTCACCATGGGACATTGTTGGGGGGTGGTTAACAGCAAGAACCATGATTATCATTGTGAATAACATCACTGGGTACACATTATGTGTCAGACACTTTGAAATACTTGTTATAAGTCATTTAATTCTCACGACAACTCAATATGTAGCTTTTCACTTTTGGCTTGAAGAAAATGAATTACAGCATTTTCAGTAACTTATTTAGTGTCTCACAATTAGTGGATGGTAGATATGAGAGGGAGTCAAATTCACATACATTGATTCTAAGAGCTTGGCTTCTGAGGTTCTTATCTGTGCTTCTACATCTGTACACACAGATGAGTATACAAGTGTGTAGGCTATTTAGAGTTATGTGGAAAGGTGTGTGTGTGTGTGTGTGTGTGTGTGTGTGTGTATGTATGTGACTAGAAGTTGGGGAATGGTCAAGGTTTCCTTTTCCTAGAAGATCAGTTTCTTTTTCTTCAACATCTCCCCTAACCAGGATTGACAAGTCCAAGGCCCTATCTCTTCTGCTTCATGCTGCTGACATCAGCCACCCAACTAAGCAGTGGTCAGTCCACAGCCGCTGGACCAAGGCCCTAATGGAAGAGTTCTTCCGCCAGGTAACCCTGTCAGTGGAACCTTCCTACCCCCTGCTCTGCAAGCTTCCCACCTTTTACTCTTGAATGGATCCCAAGCCTGTGGGGTCAAGTCTCTATCAGCCCAGCTGGATTCTGGGTTTTGCTATGCACCCTCATTTTCAGGTCATAGGGGTAGCATCTTTTTCTCCCATTGCAGCCACTCATCTCCCTAGATCTCCCAACCCTGAGGTATCCATCCTCTTTTCCTAGGGTGACAAGGAAGCAGAGCTGGGCCTGCCCTTCTCTCCACTCTGTGATCGCACTTCCACATTGGTGGCCCAATCCCAGATAGGTGAGTCTGAGGGGAAGAGGAAGGGAGACATCTGGGCCTGGCCAGGCTTGTTCCAAATCTCCAACTCCCCAAACTGCTCTTCTTTCTGAGGCAAGGATGAAGGGGTAGATGGAGGACTCTGTGACAAAGGAGAAGGATCTTTCTGGGATCTCCTCTCCAAGTTGTCCCCAATGGGAAGGCTCTTCTTTCAAGTCATTTCTCTAGGCTTTGTTACTTGCAGCTGAGGCTCACAGCCATGCTCCCTCTCACCTCTGCCTAGCTCTCCAAGTGAGACATCTTTGTTGATTGAGCACTTCCTGCAGGTTTCATTGACTTCATTGTGGAGCCCACCTTCTCTGTGCTGACTGATGTGGCAGAAAAGAGTGTCCAGCCCTTGACAGATGATGATTCCAAGTCTAAAAGTCAGCCCAGGTGACTGCAGCTGGGGTAACCATGAGTCCTGGCTCATTGAATGCAGAGGGGATACCTTTATGAGAAGAGACAGAGGCTAGAAGGTGTGAGGGAGGTGGACTGCTTTAGGTTTGAGAGTCCCTCTGCTTGTCATAAAAGGATAGGACTAGAAGGGTGTGACTTATACCTAGGCTTCCAAAATTAGTTTTCCTTTTAAAGGTCTATGCTGTCTTTCAGATAATATTGTTTTTTTGTTCTTCTTCTACTAGGAGAAAAAAATGTAGAGAGGGAAGGATGCAGTTGTGGGATGAGAGACAACGATTTGGGGTATCTAGAAGAGGGAAAAGAGAACTCAGACCCCTCAGCCTCTTACTGATCTTTTATCTCTATACTGAGGGCTAAGAAGTAGGTTTTGAAGAGGGCTGGGTCTTATATCTGGAACTGGGTATGTGTACGGGGTCTTGTTCCTAGCTTCCAGTGGCGCCAGCCTTCTTTAGATGTGGACGTAGGAGACCCCAACCCTGATGTGATCAGTTTCCGCTCCACCTGGACCAAGTACATTCAAGAGAACAAACAGAAGTGGAAGGAACGGGCAGCAAGTGGTGGGTGCTGTTATGTATGCATGTGTGTGAACATGCTGTGGCTGGCAGAACAACGGCAGTCCCCTTTTTTGTTAAGTCCCAGGAAACTCCTTGGCTCCTGTAGTTGGGAATGGAACCAGTCAGGCTAAAATAGGAAGCCATAGGAAAGGCTGACTCTTTGGATGATTCATGCTGTTCCAGGATGAGAGCTGGAGAGATGATAGGGACAGCATAGTATTCTAAGCCCCGAGACTTTGCACACATCATGGTTGGACCCCTTGTATTCTGTGGCTGTCTCCAAATGGTGCCCCTAGAGATGCCCCTAGAGATCTGGGTAACCTGGTGGTGCTGGCTGCAGTGTGCGCAGGGGCTGTGAGTGTTTCATGCGGGGTGGATACAGGTAGCTCAGTTGATGCAGGTGGTAGATGAGGGTCAATCCTTTTGTTTTCTTCACATACATCTTTGGTTCTAGAGAAACTACCTCTTGGCCTAATATCAGATTTCTTGGAATCCTCTGTAGGCATCACCAACCAGATGTCCATTGATGAACTATCCCCCTGTGAGGAAGAAGCCCCATCCTCCCCTGCAGAAGATGAGCACAACCAGAATGGGAATCTGGATTAGGGAACTGGGGGCTGGCCAGGTGAGCTGGGAGGCAGGAGGTTAGCCAAGCCAGTCTGGCTTCAGGTGGCTCATCTCTAGGCTCCACTCAGTAGGAGGCTTTCCTCTTTCGAGGCAGTAAAGCAGAGAATTGGAGGCATAAGACTAAGTCAGGGTGTGGGTGGGAAGTAAGGGGCTCCTGCCACCTCCTTTGGACCCACAGTCCTTACTTGAGGGAATAAAGGACAAGACAATATAGGCAGGGTGACACATGCACCATAATTGTGAGATTAGGAAACAGGCACCAGTCTGGGCACAAGGCTCAGTGAGGGCCGGTGAATGAATGCGAGTTCTATTCCATCCTAGCTTATACCATTGGCTACCATGCTTTTGAAGGGCATTAGCACCCAACTAGAGATCAAGGGAGGACTGGGTGGAATTTGGAGAAGGAAGGTCAGGTTACAGGTGAAATTCTAGAACATAACTCTGAAGTGTCTCCTTCTTTCTCTAGGTCCTCACTGAGTCCAAAGTCTTCGATGTCATTAGCACTATCCATCAGGACTGGTTTCCCCATCTGCTCCAAGGGAGTGTGCTGGTTGTGGTAGAGACAGCCTATCTGAGAGCCAAATGTTGGAGCGGGTGGGGTGTGGGAAGGGCCCCTCCCCACCCACAGGCCCCCAGTGGTCACTGTGCCCATCCCTTGCCTCTGGACTCCCTCCTTGGCCAGGTGGCCACTTGGGAGGAGTAAGCTCCCTGCAGGCTTCCTACAGTTTGGAGGGGAGGGTCAGAGATGCCAGCCCCCTGGGCCCTCCCCATCCTTCTTGCCTCCAAGTTTCTAAGCAATACATTTTGGGGGTTCCCTCAGTCCCCCACCCCAGATCTTAGCTGGCAGGTCTGGGTTTTCCTTCTCTTCCCTGAGAAAGGGCCAGAATAGGACAGGAAGCTGGCAGTTTTCAAAGCCCTACATGGGAAGGGCAGGTGTCCCTTCAAGTTCCTTCCTAGGATGAAGTGGGGGACATCCTCTTGACCCCATACTTGCACTTCTTCAGCTCCATTCTCTTGCAAATGTTCTCTCTCCTGTACCCAGACAGTGGCTGGGAGAGGAGAGGAGCCATTCAGATTCTGTCAGAGGGAAGTCTTTTCTGGAGTCCTTAAGAACTTGGGGATTGTCTGGGCTTGCGGGGCTTGTTACCTGCTCTAGCTGGGGTTTTGGCCCTTTGTCTCCTTCCTGTCCCCAGGAACTAGAAAGCCCTCATCCGACCAATGTCTGTAAATGCTCTGAGGTCTTCCTTCGGATGTATCTTATGAGCAAAGGAAGGAGAGAGCAGCTAGCCCCAGTGCAAGCAGGGTGAAGTATTACCCAGTAATCCATGTTGTCACAGAGCAGGTCCTTCCTGCTTCCCTTCTCCCAGAACTGGCCCACTAAGAGATTCCCCTCCCCTGGGCCCCTGGTGGGTGGAAGGTAGATGGGGAGGGGCTCAGGGCAGTTGCAACTTGGAGCACCCAGAGTGAGTGCAGCCAGATAAAGCCTCTTCCTGTCCTCAGGCTCCTTGCCCCACCTCACCCCAGATAAGGCCAAGTCCAGGTGACTGCCTCCTCCTCTCTTGTAAATACATGCATTTGTACAGTGGGCCCTGTTCTTGTGAAGTCCATCTCCATGGTCATTAGACCTGCCACTCTGAACCGCATGTGACTCCCCCATGCTCTTGGTCTCCCAGGCCCCTCCTATAGCCAGAGATCAATAAAGAAGGGAGACCAGCTGGATGTGTGTGGTGTTCATTAGGAAGAAGTTCTCTCATGTGTCTTTTATAGTTGTCTCCTAAGCTGGACAGAACTCTGTCATGGTATCTTCCATGAGTGTTGGAGGGGGATTCAAGTGAAACCTATCTAGGGGGTGGACATGGGGCACACAGTCCTTCACTGACCAGTCTATGCTCTTTTCAGATGTGTGGTACTGCTGAAGAAAAGGGAGTGGAAGAAGCTTGCCTTCTCCCTTCATCTCTTTAGTTCTTTGGGAAAATCAGAATCAGCAGCAGAAGCCAACTAGGATCAGAGACAAATGGTCTCCGATTTGTGCATGGTGTTAATTTTGCCCTGACCTTAGCAGTTGGGACAGTAGGAGAGGTGGCCCTTTGGGTGTCTAGTCACTGTGTTTTCTGACTGCCTTTGTGTCAGGTTAGAACAAGGAACAGTGGCCACACAATTGGAGGCCAAACAATTCCAAATAGTCCCTTTTTCGGGGATCTAGGGACAAGATGCACTTCCCATTTATGTCCAGCAGATGGCACTATAGCAAGCCCTCATTGGTCTGGGTACCTGCTTTAGAGAGCCAAGTAGGCTGCCCTGTTATGTGGGCAGAGCTTTCTACAGTAAAAAAGGAAAGCCTTGAGGTGACCTCCTACTTCCAAACACCTATTTTTCTTTATGCTAGTAGAGGCTAGGCTTTTGTCAGTCCCCTATTTTCTTCCTTAGTTGGTCCTGAGGGTGGGGGCTGTGGGGTGCAGACAAGAGCTCGGGGAGGAAGGAATCCCCAGGCTGGAAAGAAGAAAAGCACCAAGGACCTAACACCAAATTTATCACTTTTAAAAACAAGAGATTAAGAAACGTCCAGTGTTCATGAATTTCCACACTGCAGTGGCGATCCCTGGATGCCAACTTCTGTCAGACCTGTTTCGAGGGAGGAAAGGGGAGGTGACTGAAAGGCCGGCCATAGGCTCATTCTTCTTTCTGGTCAGCCCAGCTATCCACCTTCTAAGGAAGTCCTGCTGTGGATCTCAATCTGAGCCCATTCTCTTCTAGGCCCATAATACTTTAGTTCCAACTGCCCTTTATTAAAAAATAAAATTAAGTCTACTTCCATCACCTGTTCCAGAGGTCTACACAACAAACTTTCCATTTGATCCTTTCTCTAGTCACCTAATCCCTCCTCTCTTTGTCAGAGGGCATTTCTTAGCACAAAGGCTAGTTTTTTAGTGACTAAATAAAGCGGCTCCTTTGTCTACACATTTGTTTCCAAATACTAGCTCTTACAGCCCGCTCTCCTGAAGGTCCTAAAGCCCAGCCCAAGAGGCTTACCAAGCTGGTTCCCTGGGAATTCTGTGGTAGCATGTGGGCTGAAGGGTCTTCTGTGCTGGGCTCCACACCACACTGCTCCTGAGTCTTGGGGTTGGATTCTGCAGGCTCTAGAGAGGGAAAGTGGGTGGTGGAGGGAGCCAGCCCTCATAAAGGTGTGCAGCTGCTGAGAAGGGGCCAAGACCCATGGGAAACAGATCTACCTTGCCGTCTGGGGTTTTTCTGATCACAGTTACTATGATAGATTGACTATTTTTCCCCTGTAACCAGAGATTGAAAAGTAAAAATAAAACCCCTCAAACCCTAAAAAGCAAATAAATAAATAAATAATAAATAAAATTAGAGTTTAAACTCAAGCGATGCTAAGCATGACAAGAACTGATATGATGCAATTCTGTTACCTATCTCAGTTAGAGATCACTCACTAGATTGTAGGAAAAGAGTGTGCTTAATTACAGGATGCTCTGCTGGGCATGTTATGTAACATGAAGTCTGTGTACTGTATCACTTTCACACAATTGGAAATGGTCTGAATTTTGGAATGCATCTCGGGGAAGGGGATTAGCACCACCAGCGCCACATTCCTTGTATGGAAGGCTTTGTATGTGTCAGGTGTTGAGTCACTCTCATTGGAAGACTCCAAAGCAAATCTAGTGAAATAGACGTTAGCTCTGCTGGTAAAGTGGCCAGTGGTGGAGGCAGGATTGTAGCCCTCCCTGATCTAAGTCTGGTGGGTTTTTCCTCCTTTTCCAGCCACAGCAGGATCTCTGGGGTCTAAGGTGATAAGACAAAGTTCATCAAATACATGATGTATGGAATATATCCATGTCCTTGACTGGGCTTTTAGCTATTATTCCATCCCTCCCAGGCTGTGACTCCTCCCTGTACCCCAGTGGGTAAAGCTGTCTTCCTGTAAGGCTGGGGAACTGCATTCTGGTGCCCTCCCAGGATTGTACATACTTTGTGCTGTCCCAGAGGTATCTGGCCTTGATGCCGAGCCTGTGTCTGGGATCCCAGATGGGCAGGACTCCTGGTTCCCTGTGCTCTCAGTGGCTCCCTCAGGTTCTTCCCCTTGCTTCTGTTGCCCTAGGTGATGTTCAACCATCGTCTGGAGCTCTGGAGACATAGAGAAAGTGGGGAAACATTGGATCTATCTGCCTAAAATCTCCTGTGGGAGGCCTCCCAAATTCACTAGTCCCACCACTGGGTCTGTGCATGTTGCTGGGTGCTTTAATTTTCCATGAACTGGGCTCTAAATAAGGAGGAACATTTGCTGGGCAATGAGAGATGAAAGCAGGAACATAATGTCTTTTCAAAGGGAAATGGAGGGGAAGAGCCTTTCTGTGCAGAAGACACTCCTAATGTACTAGAACCTGTGGTCTCCCTAGGGGCAAGAGAGAAGCTTCAATTTGGTCTCAGGGACATGTACCTCGCATGTGCTGTGATGATGAGGTTACATGTACTATTTATCTGTCATAGTGAAGAGGTGTTATTCTGGCTTGGTCCAGGGACCAGCTTCATCAAGGCCACAGGAGCTTCCTTCACACAGCAACTCAAGTAAAGGCAGACCCACCCAGTAACCTCCCAAGGTTACCTCCCAAGGGCTCCCTGAAAAGGGTTATTAGATCTACTCTCCAGTTTCAGCCAGAAGAGAAATTGGGAAGGGGATGCCAAACCTTTCATGGTGGGTGTGGTCCTTGTCATCTTCTTCCGTTGCCGTGGAGACATTGACAAGGTGGACTGTGAAGGACACAGAGCCTGGTTGGGTGCCAGCTCTTCCCACCCTTCTCTGCTTTGGCGTGATTTTGGATTAGAGATTAGGGCAGGTGGGTTTTAGGAGTGAGAGAAAATTCTTGTTTCTTAGCTGCTTCTACCAGGCTGAGCTTGGAGATGGGGGGGCACATATCTTTGGGGGTGCATGGAAGAGGACATCACCCTACTGGTGAGGAACAAGGTTTTTGCTTTGGGTTCTGGGGTGCTACCTCAGTGTCTGTATTTGCTAAGTGGTGCTCTCTTTTACTGAGATACACCCCAGATCTGGAGGATGAGGGTTTGGCTTTTGAGGGCTGGGCTGAATGGTAGGGACCAGCTCACCTTGAGAAGTGGGTTGGGGATCCGGTCTTCATCTATTTCTGGGGGAAATAGGGGGAAAACAGTAATAAGAGCAGGAAACCCAGAGGTTTCCTAAAGACCTGAGTACTTAAAAGAAGATACACAGTAGTCGCTTCTGTCCTGAACTGTCCCTGTCCTCTCTGGATCCCCCTGTACTATGACTTGGCTTTTTCAAAACAGGCTGGACCCCGTGACTAGTCTAAGCCTGAATCCTGGCCTCAGGCCCTGAAGTTTGTGAAGGCAAATGTGTGGTCCTTCTGAATTTTTTCTTCCTCTGCAGTATCCAGGTCTCTTTTCCCTTCCAGTCATTCCCCAGGCCAGAGCTGAGCTTTCACAGGAGCAGGGTTCCCTGAGAGAGACTAGCAAACTTATTCTAGTCAGGGTCCATAGATGTGCATCATTTATGAAAGTTGGGGTGGGGAGAGCTGGAGGCTTTGGTATCCTCAATTTCAGTCTAGCCTGGTCACTTCTTTACACCTACCAAGCTCCTCTCACATTCTCTAAGACCTTGTTGTATCCCCAGACCCTGGTGGGGACTCTGGTGACCAGAATTCCAGCTGTTCCCTGAGCTGTTTCTAACCTCACCCTCTGGGGACCTGATTCTAGATAATGGAGACAGTCTCTCCCCCTCACAGCTGCCACTGCATTTGGAGTGGGGATAACAGCATCTCAGTTGCTGGAGAAACCTACAAGGCTGTTGTCACAGCAACCTGCACTAAGTTGACCATCCTAATTCCTGGGGCCTTAGGAATCAGGCTGTCCTCTTCCCTCCTAGCAGACCTCCATCTTTCTAAAAGCAAAATAAATCTTGCTAAGCCGGCATGGGGGATCTCTACTACTGAGGTCTGCTCTTTCTTTCTAGCACTCTAACCCTCTAATAAGGGGTTACCTGGGGACGACTGGTCACTGGTTAGCACAAGTGTGGCAGGGGTGGGGCGGCGCCTCCGAATCTGGGTTAGGGGAGGAAGAATAAGAGGTCAAGTTTTCTAGGAATACCTCCCAGGCAGACTCTGCACACCCCTCAAAAAGTGTCTGGTAACTCTGGAGTACTGTTGACCCATTCCCTTCTTTTGGGGTGAGCTGTTCTTGGAGACACAAGAAACTACCCAGGCTGTCTACATAGTCCCTTCCTTGTACTGCCTCTTCACCCTATCCTCGTCCTCTCCAGCTCTCCTTTCAGAAACTGTCCACTCTGAGTATTGATTTCTGGCCTTTGTCCTGTCCATCCTGGATCAATGGTCAGAAATAACATGAGAGGTCAGAGGGCTTTCCCTCAGCCTCCATTCTACCCCAGAAGCAGACATTAACCCTCTGTGTGCTCATACCTGTCTGCAGAAGGCTTCCCTCAGGTTCAACCACCATGAAGGAAGGGCACCACTTCTCCGGCCACCACAGCCCCTCAATACTCTAAAGTTTCCCTAGCCTTGGACACAATGGCTTTCTAATTGGTCAGGGAATAGGGGAAGTGGTCCCAGTGGTGAACAGGACCTGAGGAGGGGCTCTGGGTAGAATCCTGGCCAGCCCAGGGAATGAGCAGATAAAGCTGATCTGTGGCTAGAGTTCCAACTGAACCCCCTTCCTGCTGCTGGTTGTTCTTCTTGTCCTGCTATCTACTAAGCTGATTGTTGCTAAATTCTACAGACTTTCAGGATGTGTAGTTTTCCACTTTTCTGGGGGAGGTTTGGAAGAGAGTGGCCTCACACGGGTGGAGCTCCTGCTGCTCTTTCAGGGCTGTGGGTAGGTAAAGCTAGCAGTCCTAGGGAAGCAGGGTCCAGTGAGGACCCAACTGATTAGATTTAGATCTGTTCATATTTGTCTCTTGGCATAATCACCACTGGCAGTGGTGGCTGGAGGTGACTAGAAAGTGGGAATAGTAGGAGGGACTGTTTGAGCCAGAGAGGGGGCTCTTTCCAAAGAAAGAAACAGCACGAATGGAACGGAGTGACTTTTTGCTTCAGGGGAAACTAGTGGCATCTGCTTTTAGTGACATTTCAAGGTCCCAGCAGAGCTAGACTCGTGTGTGTGTGTGTGTGTGTGTGTGTGTGTATGTGTGTGTGTGTGTGTGTGTGTGAATATTAAATGTGAATTGTCTCTGGCTGTTCCTGGTACAAGATACTTCATTGCTTCATGTATGTGGGAGTGAGACCACCCCTTTGGTAGTGCTTAACCCCTTTCTGTTTGGGGGTTGTGGGGAGTCGGGTGGTCGCTGGAGAGGAGTGGAAGTGACTGAGACTATGGAAGGAGGATCAGTGGCTTGATGTATAGGGAACCCAAGGAGCCCATGACCAAAGGTCAGCAGGGCTCTGAGGTTGGACAGGCCCTTACTTATCTTACTTAACAGAGCCCCCACCTCCTACCCCAGACAGGGATTTGAAGCACAGTTGAGTATTGTTGTGTTGGCAGGAGGCAGGAGGCAGGAGGCAGGAGGCAGGAGGCAGGAGGCAG
>NW_021604793.1:1815594-1831032 GCF_004785775.1 Grammomys surdaster
GGAGGCAGGAGGCAGGAGGCAGGAGGCAGGAGGCAGGAGGCAGGAGGAGGCTCCCTGGATCCCAAGAGAGATGGCTCTTTTCTGTTTCTGCCCCTACCTCACCTAGCTCTCAAGGACATATGAAGGTTGTGGTGGAGGGCAGCCCCCACACTCTGCTGTACACTTAGCTTCCCACTCTTTTTTCACCTTCCCACTCCTACCCCATGGAAGTTGGGGTAGGAGCTCCTGTTAAGCTTGGAGCTTTTGCCTACATGCTTGGTAACAGCAGGAAGGACTGGGGCAAACTTTCAGGCCCAAGAGATGGATTTCTGAAGACTATAAAAGAGCAGAGTCCCAGCTTTTCTCTTACTTTGGCTCCCCAACACTGCCATGTGTCCCCATGTGCTTGCTCCCTTGTTCCCAGCTCTGAGTCAGCTGGCCTGCCCTCCTCCATCCCCCTTCAACACCAAACAGAAGCAGGTGTCAGGTCCTGTCTGCCAGTGGCAGGCAGGTCTCAACCTCTGGCTCTGACTGGGCCTGCTTTCCTGGTTCAAAAGTCATCTTAGCCAGTCTGCTGTCTCTGGGCATAGGCATATTTCTTGAGCTTACAGAAACATTCCTCATTCTCCTCATCTCAGGTGTGTGAGGTCTCAACACACCCTCTCCAGCCCCTTGGTTCCCAGGTAGGGAGAGGAGAAGCCGGGGTACCTGGCTCTCCCTGGATCTGAGAAGCAGAAGTTTCAAAGAGCACACCTGCTGGGTCCCTTTTCATCTACATCCAATTCTATGAATCAGCTCTAGCAACGTGGAAACCTCTCTCTCTCTCTTTTTTCTGCCCATCCCCAGAGGTCTGATTCTTTCAGGTGGAGAGGTTGACAGTGAGTGGCTGGGGGCAGGAGTCCTGGAGAGCTGGATGCTCTTGGGGACGGATGGTCTCCACATGCCAGGGAATGCAAAAGAAAACGGGCTGCAGATAGTAGCCCCTTCCATACGCTCACTGACGCTGACACACACTGCTCACTCACACACTGCCGCCTCTGCCAGGCTGCTCAGAGCTAAAAATAGGCCAGGCCAGGAGGCTGGGCCAGGGCCCTGCACTCCCACCCAGTGAGCCAAGCTTTCTTGGTGGCTTGCTCGTGGCTAAGCTAGGACCCCAGGCCCAGACGCTCCAGTTCGCCGCGCTGCGCCCTGCATCTCACCCCCACTCCCTACTCCATAGGGCAGAGTTATACCCAGGTCCCACGTGCTCCGACTTGCAGAAGGGAACATCGGCTTGCAGATCCCCCCCGCCCTCGCCCCAAAGCTCCTTTATAGCTGTCCTCATCCTTTTGGGTGCCACACTCAAAGCCCAGGTGCGGATGATTCGGAGGGGAGGAGAGCTGTCTCTTCTGCCCATTCGCCGCCCCCCACCCGCGCCCGCCCTGCGCACCCTCCCGGCGGTACCCTTCAGCTTAGCGATGCCTAGCCGGGAAACTCTGGGGGGTTGACTGGGTTTGAGGGGATGTAAGGTCGCTAGTGACGGAGGAAGGGTCGTGTCCCCATGGTTGGGCAGGGAGTGAACGACGCTCTTGGAGACACCCGGCACAGGGACCTGTACTGGTGACGAGGCGTGGCTCCACTGTTGGGGGAGGGTATGGAGACCCCCATAAACTGGGAGAGTGCGTTCCCGAAGAGGTGCGCTGCCGCGCTGGGCGAGGCAGGGATTCAGGTCCCACGGCCAGGTTCCCAGTCCTTCGTCGAGTCCCGCTGCCCCGCCCTGCCTGTACCTGCTCGGCCGCCTCCGGGTCCAGGTGCGGCTCCAGCAGAGGGACCGTAAACTGGATCTTCCGTGGGCTGTTGTCGGGCTCCATGGCGCCCGGCCCGGCGGCAGCGGACCTCGGGCTGGGGCGGGCGCGCTCCCTCTTCGCTGCGCTCCGGCCCCGGCCCCAGCCCGGCGCTCGGCTCGCAGCTCCTGGCTCGGCGCGCCCTGCTCCGCTTGGGGACTGTGCTGCTGCGGATTGGCTCGTCACCGTCCCTCCCGGCCCCCTCCTCCCCCAGTCCCGAGCCTTAACCCCGTCGTGGCTGCGCTGGCGGTTGCGCGGGTCGCCGCCCCTCGAGCTAACGAGCCAGACACGGGTGGGTCGCTGTCCTAATCCACCCGCTGTCGGGCATCCAGGTATCCTAGAATTCTGGGCAAGGGGTGGATGTGGAAAGACGTTATCAAGAACTTGTTCAAGCGAGAGCAGGTTTCAGGGTCTGGAAAAAAGGAAGGGCACAGCTCCAGAAGAAAATTATGTTTATGATCTAAAGGAGATTTCACAAAGAGAAAAGATTGAAAGGAGATTTAGGTACGCAGCAGGAGGGATTAAAGCTAGACTAGGAGGGAACTTCCCCTTGAGGCCAAATACTAGAGTGGATGTGAAAATTTTGACAGGTGCGAGATTTGGCTACTGTTCAAGGAACACTCCGGACAAGAGAGAGAAGAGGGGAAGGCCTCAGAGAGTCCCTAGAGTAAGACTCTCTGGAGTGTGAGTGGACCAAGGGCCTGGGGAGAGAGGGCCATTTAGGGTAAAGAAGAAGCCATGGAGGTGAAAGCTAATCCTGCTTGTGAAATAGATTTCACTTTCTGCTTGCTACATTGTGGGGCTGCAAAGTAGGTGAAAGGCCTGCAAGGGGATTACAGGGATGGGGAGGGGGAGTGGAGAAAGATACCCCACCAGGGGTGGCCTGTTTACAGATGGCTGGTGTCCACTTTCACTGTTGGCAGGACAATGAAAATGCTCTGCCATGCTCTGCTGTGACTATTGGCATGGAAGTTAGACTACTAGAAGAACTTACTGGGTTGGTATGGGATCAACAAGCTACTCAGTACTAACCAGTGAGGGCAACAGGATATTCATAGGAACTGAAGTGCCCTGTACTAGGGTCACTGGACAGAGAGAGGTGGGTGCTGGGTACTGGGAGGGTTCCTGGTGGATTTAGGGGGCAGAGTGGGACTGAGATAGAGAAGGAGAAAGCCTGTGGTGCTGGAGGAGGTGTATGGCAGGGCTAGGAGATTCTCTCTTTGTAATCTTAAACTGAACAGAGGGCAGGGTCCATACAGGGTTAAGCCTGGCTCTAGGGGAATGGGACCTTGGTCATCCCCCACTCTAGAGAGCAGCTTTAAACCCTAGTCTGGGATCCTCTGGTCTGCTTTCCATGGCCCCTTCCCCTCTTCCCTCCAAAAATAGCCCCACCCTCACGCCCTTCCTCCTCTAGGGATCCTTTTACACAGCAGAAGGGCTCAGCTTTCTCCAGGGCAAGGCCAGGTTGCAGCCACTCAGCAGCCCTGAAGATTCTAGCCAGTGGCTCTCCATTTGTTGTTAGTTGGAGTAATGGGACTCTGGGAATGCTTCTCCCAGCTTTTTTGCTCTGTTTGGGTAGTAGGGAAAATGTTCAGTGTCCCTGGATCCGATGTCTGTGTACCCTCATCCCAGCGTGGGGTGCAGGGAAGGGTGGTAAATCAATATAACATGGGAGACAGGGCAGACGGGGCACTGGGTGCCCCAGGGCTGGGCCATTATTTTCCTTCTCTTTGCTTCTCCCTCCCACATGTACACTTAGGGGCACAGTGCTTCTTAAGAGGGTCATTCTCTGTCCTCTTGGCCAGGCCTGGATGACCTGAAGGCACAATACCACCCCTGATTCTGGAGCTCAGCCCCCATCTCCTTCGCAGTGTTAGAACTTCCATGTCTCATAGCTGAGGATCCATGGAGCAAGGAGCCCAACATGGAGGCAGGCCACATCTAATGTTATGCTGGGGGGTTGCGGGGGGAAGGGCAAGACTCCTGGGTTTCTCTCTGTTGGAGCTGTTATGGGGTCCCACTATTATGGGGTAGTCCAGTTTGCTTAGATTTTTTTCCATGTTCCTTTATTTCTCTCAAATTTTAGCCCTGGGATTCCCTTCTCAACCTCCAGATTTTGACTTCTCTTGATCTGAAGGTTTCAGGCTAGGTGGGGGCCAAGAGAGACCTAGAGGAGATGAAAAGAGGGGTCTTGGGAGCAGCTGGGGAGGGGTGGTGGTTGAATACAGCGGGTTGGGGGAGGTGGTGGTGAGAGAAGAGTGCCTGTGGAAAGAGAGCTCCCTGGTCACCACAAGGATGAAGGTCTGACTGGCAGGAAGAAGGTAGAATGGGTCCCAGCACAGCCTCTGCAGGCCAAGTAGAGTGGTGACTGTGAAGGTTGTATATATCGTTTTGACCTTTATTTATGCCTTGAGCTGAGTGAGTAGCTATGAGCTCCTGCTAAGCATGAGGGAAGCATAGAGGATTGCACACAGGGCTGAAGAGTTGTAGAGGCCTGTGCCTGCCTAGAGAGGGCTCCCCACTGAGGAAGAGTGAGTCTGTTTCTTTCCCTTCTCAAATGTGTCTATGTGAACAGTGCCCAAGTGGTCACCCCTCTGTTGCAGCCCAGGTGGCAGAGTCATAGCTACTCTAGGGCATACTTACAGCTTATGAATGTTTAAAGTTATAGGGATGTGACTTGGTGATGCCATTACCTAATGACCCACTCCCTGCTACTTATGCAGTCTTCCAGGTTAATGGACTGCACCTTGTTTTTGCTAGTCTACCCTCCTTGCTCCATTAACTTCAGTGTTCATTTCACCAATCCCCACAACTGAGTCTCAGGGTGGTCAACCAGGGTGCTGTAGAGAGATGGGGTCACCTAGGCTGGAATTTGGGAGGTCAAGTTCAAACCTTCCTCAGCTATCAATGCTCTGAATGGCTCTGGGATCACTCTGCACCCCCTTGGGAGTCAAGACAGCCTGCAGCCTGCAGATGTCTTCCTGTTCTAATGTTCTGTCCAAGGTGAGCAAGCCTCAGCCAGGAAGTCACAGGGCCAGGGTGAGAGCAGGGAGGACCTTGCCTTCAGCTTCCAGACACCCTGGCAGCAGAGTACACTCCTGGGGGGGTGGAGTGCATGATGCTGACACACTTGTCCGCACAGTTGTTTGTACACATTTGCTTGCACAGTTCTGCAACTGCTTTTAGCTTTTTCTAGCAGCTGCTTTTAACCCCCAAAGGAGCAGCAAGCCCATCTGCATGGTTCCTTGGGAAGCTATGTGCTCATGCTAGGTACAGCTATTTCTTAAGCCTTTCTAGAACCTCTTTTGGAACCACTCCAGAGCTTGTGGCATATGCTCTGAACATCCTCACTGTGGCTTCTGACCTATGGAGTGACTTTGCTCTTGGAAAATTCCAGAGTTGTTAGGGATCTAGTCCTATGAAGCAGGGATGTTGGAGAAGAGTAGTGGTACCATTTTTGAGACTATAATTCTTTGGGCTTCCCACATCTAGAAGACCTCTCCACTGGAGATATTTCTAGAACCCATAGGAGGCCCAAAAGCTGCGTTGGGATGGATGCACGGTCTCTGTGATGAGCTCCAAAAGGGAGCTTGTGAAGGCCTATTTGCCTGTGAAAAAGCCCTGTCACTGCAATTCTGCCAGGCACTGGTGGCAGTCTGTAGCTGGTGCTCTTGGGAATGGTACTGGCACTGCTCATTCAACTCACTCTCTTTCAAAGTGCTTTACTGTTCCGCTAACCATGGTGAACACTGGTTGAAGTAGATGACACTTAGGAGCAGCCATTCAAATCCTTAGGCTAGAGACCAGAAGCACTCGACCTAGGGACTGACATCACATCAGTGCTAGCCCTTGCTGCAGGAAGCTAGAGGCCAATGGCAGAGCATGACCTAGATGACTTCTTGAAATACATGGCTCCCAGATGGTCTTCATCAGAAGACCAACCCATAAGTAGCTATTAACCACAACCCTCTTACAGGTTGAATTGATCCTTTCAATAAACACGTATACATGCCAGACACTACACTAAGTGCTGCAGGTACACCAGAACTCAAAACAGATTCACTGTTTGTCTCTGGACCTCTTTCAGTCAGCCTAAGTGCCAGCTGGTGATGGGTGGCCACTACTATTAGTCTGGAGTATCACAAAAGCAGAGGGACAAGATGCTGTAATTCCCAGAGGACACACACACACACACACACACACACACACACACACACACGAGGGGAGGGGGAGGAGGGAAAAAGGAGGGAGGGGAAGGGAAAGAGAAAGAGAGGTCAGCATGACCTTGGGCTTCTCATGACTACTGTGCTTTTTTCCCTCCATACTCATGTCCCTTCAGTTTGAAGGTCTATCTGGGCTCTAATGCTAGCTCTATCCTTTAGTGTCTGTGACCTTAAATAAGTTGCTTAGCTTTTCAGACTCTCAATTTCCTCAGAGTTAAAACTGGTTTAACAACAGGCAATCCTGTTACATAGAAAGGATTGGGCTGATGGAGTCCCCAAATGGGTTACATCCATTACGCGCTTGCCAAAGCAGGACAGAGGAAGGGGCTATTGATACTTTCAGAATTCAGAGGATGGATATCAGGAAGATATTCCTGCCTCTTTCAGTTAGGGCCTGCTTCTCCCCATGCTTGTCAGATCAGCTGTTCTTAGTGTCCAGCTGTGTCCTCATCAGCATGGGTGATCATCCTACCCTACTAATTAACACACACCCTGTTAATGATTAAATATAATGACTTTGACTTAGAGATGGGATGATGGAAAATTCCCTAGCCACAGGACAGAATGAGGGAAGGTTACCAGGAGTAGGGAGGCCAAGGCACCCCTGGGTTCTGGTGTGTTGTTGTAGGTGGCTGGGGAAGCAGATGCCAGCTTTTCTCCTGGGGCTCTCAGCAGGGGAGATTGGCTGTAGGAGGGGTCATTTGAAAGTTAAAGCTTGTCAGAGAGCTCTGATGCCCAGTCCAGCTCTGCATTTTTCCAAGGGTTAGCCATCCATCAGTGCTGTGGCTGAAGAGACATGGCTCCATTGTTTCCTAGAGTATTTGTGACAGTGTACAACTAGCTGGGGGAGGTGGGCTTACAATGGTGGGAATTCATCCTCAGTTCTGGAGTCTAGAGGTTTCAGGTCAAGGAGTCAGAAGTACCTGGCGCTAGAGAAGAGCACTCCCTACCTTTTCCAGCTACTTCCAGATGTTCTTGGCTTATGACAGCACAGCTTCAGTTACTGTAATTATCTTTATGTGCCTGCTTCCCTCCTGTGTGTCTCTATGTGTCATCTCCTCTTATAGGGACATAGCCCACCTTAAATTCAAGGCAGTTTTACATGGACACTCAACCAATAACAACATCAGTGACATAGTTCCCTTTCTGAAGTTCTAAGGGGAGATGCATTCAGCCTAGGATCCCTTTGTCCCTAGAGGCAGCCCCATTGCAATGGGCCTGAGACAGACCTATGAGGAGCCCTGTGCCTCTTTACCAGAGGATCAATCTCATTCTCACCTTGCCAGACAAACTCTGAGAGCCAGTAGCTGTTTTCCAGGCTGCAGTTCCTCAATCCTCTCTCTTCTAAGCTTCTATTAGCACCCAGGCTCCAGAACATGACCTTCCCAGGGACTACATATTCAGCTCTGGGAAAAATGGGTACCAGTGTCTCAAGAGATTTAGAGTAAGGGGTGAGAAAGGGATGGGGCTGGAATGCTGTTCTTTCTCACAAATGCCCCTCTCTTCTACTGAGACACACCACTCCACCCCAACAGTCTTGATCTGGGTGAGGCACCTGGGAACTAATTTTTAAAAATCCCTTTATCATTCCATGTGATGATTTGGGTCCTTTCTTTGACATCTCTTCTACAGCAGTTTGCTGCCTGTGATAGGTGATCTAGATTGTTGCTTTGGCTGGGTTGTGACCACATCAGGGTGTATCTGTGACGGGTCTCTGAGCTAACTAATGGTTTAATCCACTGATGTGTTCAAAATGTGAACAGAGGGCCTAGAGAGATGGCTCAGCAGTTAAGAACACCTCCCAGCACCCACAGAACAGGTTACTTCAGTTATCTGTAACTTCAGTTCCAAGGGATGATCCCCTCTTCTGGTCTCTGTGGGAATTAGGCATGTGTGTGGTGCACAGACACGTAAGCAGGCATATGTTGTAGAAATGATTAAGTCCTGGCCCAGAGTTTCTATCTCACCTCATACTATTTTATTCTCGGATAAAAACCACACACAACCTCTGTATTTACAATAAGCCTTAAACAGCCCAGTAGCTGGGTGGCTGCCTAGCTTCTATGCTATTAGAATCTACTTTCCTATTGATACCCTGAGTTATTACTTACTGTGTTTCTTCTGGGCTGCTCCTAACTCCAATTGGCTAGCCCTCAGGGACACATTCTCTTGATGCCTAACATATGTGGCTTCTCCTCCTGATCTTGCACTTCTCCTCTCCTCATTGTTCTCTTCTGACCCAAGCCCTTGAGAAACCTAAACCCCACTTATGTCTCTTCTACCCAACTACTGGCTGTTGGCATCCTTATTTACCAACAAGAAATAACTTGGGGCCAAGGTGTACGCTTGGATTCTCTTCTATCTGGGACAACTAGGTCTTGGGGGCCCACAGTTAACATTATAATAGATAGCAAAAGACCAAACCTCAACAGCCATAAACATAAGTCTAAAAATATATGAATATATTCTTGGGAAGTGATGAAGCTTGGAAGGTGAGGCCTGGTCAGGGTAGGTCTCTGTGACATGCCTTTGGGGGCTACATCTTGCTCTGGTCCCTTCTATTACAGTTTCCCTTGTTTCCTGTCCACATACTCCTGTTAATGTGCATTGCCTCACTGCAGGCCCAGAATCAACGAAGCCTTTGTTTAGGCAGCCATGTTGATGAGACTTCGTGGGTGTAGCTTCCGTGACATCTGTAGGAGATACAGTCTCACAGCACAGTTTTGTTTCTCAGGCTCTTAAAATCTTTCTGTGCCCTCTCCCTTTCAAAATGTACCATGAACCTTAGGTGTAGGAGACGTGTTGTATAAGTTAGGGCTCGGCTCCACAACTCCACATTTTAATCTGTTGTGATTTTCTACAATGGTCTTTGTGGCCAAGAGTGTTTCACTGATGAAGGGTGGGAACACTTGTCTGACGGTATAAAGATATATAATTAAAATGTGGTTATGGAGTGTTCTGGTTTAGTAAAGCTATGACTGTGGATTCTCCTCTAAGATCCATGACTTCCCTAGCCCTAGGTATCTGGCTAGATCTCCAGTGCTAGGCATGATTTCCCTCTTGTTGGGTTGGGGCAGGGAGGATTTGTTTTATCCAGTCTCAAGAAATCAGGTGTCCCAAGGGTGGGTGTAAGCTCGACTCTTTTGGAGTCTCAGAGGGTTCCCTGGTATTGTTTCCTGGATTTCTGAAGTCTAACCATACTTCTTCTGCTTGAAGTATCTAAAGTGAATCAGTCCACATTTGACACTGACAGCTGCTTACTTAGCACCCACATTGTGAGGGGTGCAGAGGTGGAAGCCACCCTTACAGCCCTGGTGAATCCAGTCTGAGGAGGGAGCCCTGAGAACAGGCAATGAGATCTGCAGCAGCAACTGAAACAAGATGTCTGAGAACACTGAGGACAGCGCAGCTGAAGAACTTGCTTAAGTTTTCAAAGGAGGACAAATTGTAGTTTCCTTTCTTCCTTCTTTTTTTTTCCCCTTCTGAATGAATAGAGTTTGGGGGAAGAAGAATGTGAGAATAAGAGGGGGGGTAGTTTGAGAGAATCCTAGGAGATGAGGAAAATGAACCATAGTAAGGAAGGTGGAAAAGGGGAGACAGACACCTGGGGCTGCTGGAGCTGTGTTGAAGGCTGAGGGGAGACAGGTACAGTCAGAAAGCTGTGGGAAGTGATTGTTTTCCAGTACCAGGGAGGAGGCTCTCAGGCTCTGTGGTCGCAGAGTTTTATTGAATTTGGAGCAGAGACACTTAGACATGATGTTTATTGGGCACAGAAGGAGACTCAGCTTTAGGAGGCTGGATTTTAATGAATGGGATGAATGTAGACCTTTTGTGGAGTCAGAATGGCTCTGGGACAATCCTGATTATTCTAGTAACTGAGTGACCTTGGGCTGGTGATTTGCTTTTCTGAGCTCATCTCTTTATCTGTTGAACTGGGATAATAATTCCTACATTCTAGCACTATTGCAGGTATCACATGAGATAAGGTCCACAAAATTTTCAGCACTGTTCCTATTAAGAGTTTGCCAAATGGAGCATTTATTATTCACGAGATAATTATCTTCAGGTATTTCAAACCAAATCTTCTGTGCTTTCTAGGAGACTGAAGTGATAAAAGTTAGAGGGAGAGAGATTCAGCATGGCTCAGAGGGGACTTGCTCACTGGCGCTACCACAGCCTGGAGCATCTTGCCTGTGCTGAAGAGACCTCTAGCTGGAAGTGCCAAAGCAGAAGCTGGGTGATGGGACAGTGAAGGTAGCTCCTTCTAACTTGGACCCTGCTTTGGGATCCTGAATGGTTCTAAAACTGTGGTGAATGGTAAAAGATCCTGAATCCACTGAAGGAGAGGGTGCCTGAAACCAGGAGAATGAGCCAGCAGTGGGTAGAATCAGTACTTTTTGAGCCCAGGGCCAGGTCATATGAATAAATAGTTGTCCTGTCTCCTGTCAGGGAAGGGCCTGCTGTAGTGCAAGTCTGTGGGGGCATCCCGTTCTTTCTCCTACCCCACATGCTGGAACTCTGTATTCTACAACAAAAGTTTGGAAGTAGGGGAAGATTGCATGACTTTATAAAACCCCGAATCCATCCCATACACACAAACATTGAGAAGTCCTCCTGAAACATAACTTCAGGTTTTCTTACTGTGGCTGGACTTCAGACACTGCAGTCTCTGGGTAGGCAGCTTTCTTTTTCCTCATCTTTCCTCTAACCCTTCAGAAGCTTGAGTCAAGTACAGAGGCCTTCTGAATCCTTCCCAGTCACCCTGAGAGGCCCTTATCTGCCATCTTTCTTTATGGTCACTTTCACCAAAGGAGAGAAGCTTATCTCTTCCTCATCACTGGTGAACTAGTGAACATTTAAAGCCTTGTTCCTTGTTCTCTGGGAAAGGAGCAGCTGATTCATCATCCATCTCTCCACTTACTCATTTCACTCAATAATTCAATTCTAATTAATCTATTGAATTCCAGCTGCGCCATATAATCACTACTCAAGGTACAGGAGGAAAGCAGCGAGTAGAGACAATTGGTTAATTCCAAGGTTTCATATAACAGAGATTTTTTTGTTTTTGTTTGTTTGTTTGTTTGTTTGTGGTAAAACATGTACAACCTAGGAAACAAATATACAAATGAGATGATCTCGAAGCACAGCAAGTTCAAGGGTGGTAGATAAACACGTGGTGACAAAAGCAACTTGTGAGTTGATGAAGAATAAGGTAGCCAGGGAGGCTTTCTCCAAGAGCAGAGCATTTGAGCTAAGCCTGGGAGGATGAGAGGGTGGCAGCTATGCAAACAACAGTGAGAATGTTTTGGAAGGCATATGCTCACCATCATACCATCAATACCACTTATGGGGCTGGAGAGAGGCTTAGCAATTAAGAGCACTGCTTGCTCTTCCTACAGGATCTGGATTCAACCTCCAGCATCTACATGGTAGTTCACAACTATCTATGACTCAGACTCAGGGTACACAATGCCCTCTTTTGGCTTCTGAGGGCACTGCATGCACACGATGCACAGACATACATGTGGGGAATACATATACACATAAAATAAAAAATAATTAAAGTAATTATATGGACTGGAGACTTGAACTGGAAAGATGATGGTGTGTCCAAAGCCCACAAAGGACACTGGAATAGGTAGAATATATTTCTGAGGAGAGTGGTAACAGAGAAGGCTGGGAGCCAGACCATGCCTGGTAAAGAGTTTACATAATCTGAACTGCAGGTGGGCAGCACTTTTTAATCAGTAGTCTGGCTGATATGATCTTACATGCACTTTGAAAAGATTGCCTGTCCAATACTGAATGGAGGATGGTTCAGAAGAGGAAAAATGGAAGTACCAGCATTAGGTTAGGTGACAAACACTGGTGTGGAACTGGAAGAAAGGGAGAAATTATGATTGATTCCTCAGTATGTAGCTTGGGGATGGTGTAGTGATAGTAAAATAGGAAGATGAGGTGCACAAGAATATGAAGTTCAGAGGTAGCAATGGAGTCACCATACCATACATAGCCCAAGAAGACTAGAAGTTGGACAAAGGTAAGATGGCATCTCCCATCTCCATAAAGCTCAGGACTTTCTATCTTACAAATCTTTAAAAATACTTTTAATTTGTTGAGAATTTCATACTATGTATTTTAACTATCCACTCTAACTCCTCCCTTAACTTCTCTCATATCTGCCCACCTCCCTAAGCTCTGAACTTTGTGTTCCCATAAAACCCCCATCAACTCTAATTTATGCTGTCATACAGTTATGAATTTTTCTCTTCCATTGTGTGTCCCAACATAGCTGCTACAGCTCTCACCTTTTCCTCAACTCAGGTGGTTGGAAGGTTTAGAAAGGACAAGAAGACAGGTTCCTTATCTGTCAAGGGAACAAATTATAGTCTGCCTGTTACTTTTCTTAGTGCTGTGAGCAAATAGATAACAGAAGAGAACAACTTAAAGGGGCCTGGGGAGATCACTCAGTCAGTGGTAAAGTACTTGTTGAACAATCATGAAGATGTGCACCTGTGTAAGAGGCCAGGTGTGGCAGTGCACACTTGTAATGTCAGTACTGGGGAAGATGAAACAGGTGGATCCCTGTGCTCACTGGCCAGCTAGCCAGCAAAATAAATAGGCCTTAGATCCCAGAGAGATGTCCTGTCTCAAAAATCAAGATGGATGGACAGATCTCAAAGAATGACATCTGAGGTTGATCAGTTGCCTACCCACATGTACATATGCATCCATGTATATACTCTGTGCATCTACACACACACACACACACACACACACACACACACACACACGTCTTCCACCTCCCACACAAAGGAAGCAACTTAATGGAGAAGGACTTATTTTGGCTTGCAATGTAAGGGGATACAGTCCATCACAGAGGGGGAAGCATGGGGACAGCTGGGTCAATGGTGGCAGGAGTTTGCAGTAGAACCCTACTTCCTCTCATATTAATGGAACAAGAAGCAGAGAGCAGAGAGGAAGTAGGGCCAGGCTATAAAACCCTAATACCATTCCCCACTGAATCACCTCCTTCAGCAAGCCTCTGCTTCCTAAAGGCTCCACAAATCTTTCAAAGCAGCACTACCAGCTGGAACCAACTATACATGAGCTGATGGAAAATTTCACATTTATTACATTATCTTAACATGTGCTCATCTCCTATGGGCTAACACCTAGCAACATGGCAACAATGAACTACAAGGAAGCTGGGGAAATACAGTCATCAGCTGTATGGGAAAAATGGCAGGCCCAATGTATTGGAGGTCAGGATCAGGTCAGATTCATTGTGGACAGACTCTTAGGGTAATGGTGATGGAAAGTCAGGAGGCTGTGGACAGAATGCAAGATCCTTGAATTTAAGGTTCTGAGGGTTATTGCAGCAGCACAGGTGGAGGTACAGAAATCAAAGACTTGAGCAGCCTGGGCACTGGAGAAACCATCTGCACAAATGGTGAAGGCTACCAGAATGACAGGAACACAGGGAAGAAGAGAAGGCACTGAGACCATCAGCAAAGAGGAGAAGCTGTGGTGTAGGCTTCATGGAAGAGAGACTTTGAAGGAAGAAGACTTAGTTTAAAACAGCAATGGGAGCACAAAGAACATCTCTTCCCAACTTTGTGCCCTGAGTTATTCAGTGGTTAAAAGAGGAAGCAGTTTCCACTTGAGCAGCTGCAGGAGTTGTAGGATTCTCAGGGAATCTTAAAATGTTATCTAAGATGATGTGATAGGACACTTAAACAAGGCATTGGGAACTTAAAGCATTTTTCCCAGAAATCTTAGAGGGCACAAGAAAGTGGAAGGGATGTGGCTGAAGACTGAGTGGGTCTGGGGACTGGCAGAACCAGGTAGAGTCTGGACAATAGGTATTTCTTGAGGCTTTGACTTGGTCCTGGTGGTGATTGGTGTCAATATCAGAGGCATGGTAGTAGTAGTGTACCTTACTCAGAGTCATCAAGACACTGTGTAACTTTGAGCATCTGCACAGATGGCTCAGACATCTCAGGCAGGTGAATCTCAAAGGAGCAGGATATATATGGGACCAGAACAGTCAGTGGCCCCCAGTGTGATATCTTCATTACAGATCCTGTGACTGTTAGCTTCCATGGGCAATGGGGAATTAAGACTGCAGATGGAATTAGGTTGCCAATCAGCTGCTCTTAAAAATAAATAAGGAGACTGTTTTTCATCATTCAGATGAGTGAAATAATACCATGAGTCGTTCAATGTATATGGAGGAGACAGGGAAGACAGCTGGATTGATGGCAATGGAAACCATGGGCCAAGCATTGTGGGTGGCCACTCAAAGTTGGAAAGTGCCAGGAAGCAGATGGTCCTTGAAAAAGGGATGTAATTCTGCAGGAGCTCACTGATTTCACCCCAGTAAGACCCATTAGGGGCTTAGGAACTGTAGAGCTGAAAGATAATAAATATGTGTTGTTTTAAGCCAACGAGTCTGTGGTAATTAGAAACTAATATGAGATGAAAGGCAGTTCTCTCCGATGACTGCCACCTCCTGCAGGCTGCAGTGCTATGACAGCTGGGCAGAGGAATGGTTGTTAGCTTTATGAGGCTGCATTTCATGAGGGGTGGAGTTGGAGCCTTAACAGCTGTACCCCTCAATAGCTTTGCATCATGTCTTTCTGCCTTCAGTGAAGATGATGAAGGCTTGGATGGGGATCCCCTCCTCTCTCTTTGCCTCCTCTCTGCTGTTTGATTCTTTGAGTAGTGGCTTATGCAGGAGGAGAGTGAAGAGGTCCTTTTGGATCTCAGTGGGATTTGCCAGTTTTATAGGACCAGAGAGTTTGGGGGCGCTGTGGCTTGTTGATAATGGTCTGGCCATTAAGAAAATGAATGCCTTGCCTCCTTTCTGGAATCATTCTCTGTTGTTTCTCCATTGGCTGGGCTCAAGTGTGGAAGATGATATGCCATGGGCCTCCCTGTAGCCTCAATGGTGAAAGACAGTCCTCAGGACCTGGGACTCCTGTATATTTTGATAGCAAAGGCTCTAAAGGTTTTTGAGGTGCAGCTATACAAGTGAAGCTGAGGCCGAAATAAAACTACCCCAACTCCATGTGGAGACACAGTGGCAGACTAAGACTGTAGTTTAAACTGCTTTTAGGATCTTAGAGGGATGTTCTCAGCATTCCAGGAAGTCATCTGCTCTTGGGCAAGTGGAACTTACAGGTTAACTTTAGCTCTTTACCTCTCCACTTTCATGTCTTCCCTTTCTCTCTGCTTTCCTTCTCTTCGTACTAGGGCTATAGCTAAGGGCCTTGTTAGGTAGGTGAGCTATCACTGAGCTACACTCCTGGATACAAAAGACAATGTTTTCTTGAGCGAGAGTTTGAGTTCTTAGATACCTGTGATGGTGACTGAAACAACAACAACAACAACAACAACAACAACAACAA
>NW_021604793.1:1831042-1840142 GCF_004785775.1 Grammomys surdaster
AAGCAACCTCAAGAAGTATACTCATGCCTAGATACTTTTAAGGGTGAAACTAGAAGCCATTAGTATATTCCTTACTAAATCAGGGAAGACAAATTCAGATTTAATAACCATGTAGCATCGAGGGAGGCCACTAGAGGGAGCATGGACCTAGAAAACCGGCAGTCATTAGCACAGAGTGAGGAAATGGAGTGGCTTAGTGACCAAGCTCCATTATTGGATACATTGTAGAGGACACGGTTAAATTTTGAAAAATTTAGTTATGAAGATAAAACTACTTCATAAACTTCTAAAGAGAATTTGTCACGAAACAGATGAAGTTATACTTACATTAGAACTAAGGGGAAAGAAACGTTCAATCTTGTAGACACTATGAGGACATAGACGAGTCAATGTGCTTGCTTCCCCTTCCCAGTTTAAAGTCATACCCCAAACAGCCTCTCTTCAGAAGATTTTTACCCCCACAGATTTAGTTCACGTGATGAAAACAAAATGTTAAAAAGCTGACAAAGCTGAGAAAGGGCCCCTCACTGAGGAAGCCAAGGGTCTCTCTTCCCTCATACTACCTCATTTCCGCCCCATGGCTTCTGGCACAAGCAAGATGATTTTTTGCTGAGCTTCGATCTTCTGCACATGTTTAAAATGCATGAGAAGGGTGTCTTGAGATATTTTCTATGGTCTTGCTCATTTTAACTGCCAGGCTAAGTAAGGCAGATTCCTAACCTAAGCCTTTGAGCAGCCATGATAACTGCAGGAGGAGTATGCAGAGGCATGCAAGCCTCACAGAAGTGTGGCTTCAGGCTTCCTTGCAGCCACTCAAGGGGTGCTATGGCGCCTCCATTTTAAACATTGTGATCCTGCACCTTGAAGTATATTAAAGATTTCCTTGACATCTCTGCCCTTATACCCAAAACCTCTTGAAGGTAGTTCAGGGCACATGGTTACCTCTGGACATGAGAACATACTGACACATGTGGTGTGAAGTTGGTGCCACTATATCCCATGTACCCTTGCTGCTCTGACTTGGAAGAACAATGGACCCATGGATTATTTGAATTAAGTGCAGCCAGTCTTTTGTCTTTGGGGATAGGCCTTCTACCTGAGCAAACTCTCTTTCTCAACTCAGGTCTGTAAGGTCTCAACTAATATACTCATCATCCAGTAGTACCTTAGTATTCTGGTATGCTGTCTCAGGTAGGAAGAGGAGAGGCTGGGGCATCTGTCTCTACTTTGTCTTTGGAAGCTTAAATTTGAGAGTGCATTTACTCTTTATCTTTGAATCCTGACTACTTAACATCTATGACAATGTGGGAATTTTATTTCATGCCCATACAAGGAAATCACAGAGTGTTTCAAGTTGAGTGGGCAAATAAGCCTGGGAGTGGTTGGGGCTGGAGCCCTGGCATGTCAGAGCTGCTCTTAAAAAAGGGGAGATTTCAAAGACTGGCTATATCTAATCTCTTTGCAGTAAAACTCCTTAGCTAAGAATAAGCAGTTAGGAGAATAAGAAATTAGGAGATGGGGAAATTTTGTAATTTCATTTCCTTGTATTTTAATTAATTAAGTAAGTAATTTATTTTTTGAGACAACGTCTCTCTGTGTAGCTTTCGCTGTCCTGGAACTTGCTCTATAGACCAGACTGGTCTAAAATCTCATAGAGATCTGCCTGCCTCTGCCTCCCAAGTGCTGGGATTAAATGAATGCACTACCACTGCCTGTCATATTTTAATTAAAAAATAATTTATTCTTCTATACAATACATCCTGACCACAGCTTCCCCTCCTTCCACTCCTCCTAGTCACCCCCTCAGATCCACTCTACACTGGTCTCCCCCAGGAAAAGAGCAGGCCTCCAGGAACATCTATTAAACATGACACAACAAGATATACTAAGACCAAACACAAAACCTCATATCAAGGCTGGGTGAAGCAACCCAGTAGAAGGAGAAGTGTCCTAAGAGCAGGCAAAAGAATCAGAGACACCTCTATTCTTGCTGTCAGGAGTCCCTCCCCAAATACCAAGATAACAACTATAACATATATTTGGGGGACCTAGCACAGAGCCATGTAGGCTTCATATTGCTGCTTTGTCTCTGTGAGCCCCATGGACCCTGGATAGTTGACTTCAAGTTCCATGCTCTCCAAGTGTCCTTCACCCCTCTGGTTCTCATAATTCTTCTCCCTCCTTTTACACCAGGGTCTCCAAGCTCTGAAGGGAGGGACCCACTGGAGACCTCCAATCTGGGCTCTCTCTCCACCTAATGTTTGGCTGTGGGTCTCTGCATCTGCAACCATCAGCTGCTGAAGTAAGCCTTTCTGATGACAACTGGACTTGACACTAATCTATGAGTATAGGAGAACATCACTAGGAGTCATTTTATTGATATTTATTTACTTAGCCAATTGTATTTGGTTCTACTCTAGGTCTCTGGGCTATCCACTCCTGGTCATTTGGACAGAGGCATTGGCTCCTGCTTGTGATGCGGGCCTCAAATTAGAACAATCATTGGTTGGCCTCTCCCACAAGTTTTGTGCCATCATTTTGGATATTAGTTCTCTATCAGATGTGGAGTTGGTGAAAATCCTTTTTATCCCCCTTCTGTAGGCTGCTGTTTTGCCCTATTGATAGTGTTCTTTGTCTTCATTTATTAAGTGTGGATCTTAGTGCCTGTGCTATCGACATTTTCTTCATGAAGTTATCTCCTGTGCCAATGTATTCAAGGTTATCCCCCAACAGAAAGGTTTCTCTTTCTGTTGGGTCAATGTATCTGGTTTTATATTAAGATCTTTGATCCATTTGCATTTGAGTTTTGTGCAGGGTGATGCTATGGATCTATTTTCACTCTTCTCCATGCAGACATCCAGTTAGGTCAGCACCGTTTGTTGGTGATTTCCTTTTTCCATTGTGTATTTCTGGCTTCTTTATCACAAATCAGGTGTCTATTGCTGTATGAATTTATGTATGAGTTTTCAATTTGATTTCTTTGACCAATATGTCTGTTTTTTATGCCAATGTAATGTGGTTTTTATTGTTATAACTCTATAGGATAGTTTGAAATCAGGGATGGTGATACCTCCAGAAGTTTTGTTATTGTTCAACTTGTTTTAGCTATCCTTTTCCCCTCCTTATGAAGTTGAGTATTGTCCTTTCAAGGTCTGTAAAGAATTGTGTTAGAATTTTGATGCAACCTAGGATTTAGATTTCTGCCTGAAGTTACTTTTTTGTTCTAGCCTAATGTCAGATTCCTGCCTGCAGTCAATTTCCTTTACCTTGGCCTATGTCAGATTCCTTCCAAGCAGCCCATTTCCTTATCCTTGGCCTATGTCAGATTCCTGCCAGGCAGCCCCTAAAGCTCTCCACATCTCTTCCTTTTTTATTGCATAAACCAGACTGAGCCTGTCTTAGGTTGTTCTGACAAGAATGTCTTCCTTACCCATTGTGGAATATGCATTATCAAAAGCAATGTACTTCTATCTTAGGTTGGTAAGGCTCTGTGTAGAATTTTACCTGTTCTTGGCTTGCCAGCCTGTTAAATTGATAGCTCTGTCTAGGGGTCCATTTTCAGTTTCAATTCATTTAATTTGGCTGCCAACCTGTTGATGTAGTTAGAGACAAACTTTAACATGATGGGCAAAAATAAAAGTATTCTCAGGGCAAAAGGATCTAGCCTGATCAAGCTATATATGCCATTCTTGAGGTTTGACCAAAATGGAAATACTAACCTCAAGCCATGGATAATTTTATCAGCATTATCGGCAGCATCAAAGCTCAACAGAGCAGCATTCTTTAAGTTCATAATCTCACTATGCAAAGTTAAAACATCAGAGAGGTGTTAGAACTATGCCAAAACCCCTGCAAGTGTCTTAAACTTTTTCTAATTGCAATGACTATCATTGTAAATTTTAGAAGTAACACCACTCCAATGGTATTGTCATGACACTTGAGATTGCTCCTAACTCTTAAACCCTGAACCTCCTTCCAATAATTTGAATAGGATATAGAGAATCAATCTGTTGTTCCAAACACCTACATAAATCTTCTTGTATACTCAATACATTAGTAACATTTTTTTTGCTAGATGATTAACAAAAGTAGCTGTTTTAACCTCTTGTGTCAAAGCTATTGCAGAAGCAGTGGTGCCATCAATTAATGTAATTAAAGCTGTTATGCCAGCAATAATCAAGCCCACTACCCTCTTGCTTCTGCTTAAAGCCTAGTTCACTTCTTCCAGCACTTTCAAGCTTTTTTCAGAGAATCAAGGTTTTCTAATACTCGGGGCAGTAATATAAAAGCTGGTTGATAGACCTCTGTAACAGACATGCCAGGTTTCAACACACTAACAATTAGAAAGTATACAGTCAATGCAATTGACAATAAATACTGTAGAATAGACAAAACCAATTTTAGCTCGACAATTATAAGAGCCTTAACACATGCACTAACCCTTGTTTGAAATCCAGATCCTGTCCCAACTTTATCTCTTGCTACCATAACATCATAGAGAACTGCAGCTAACTTCCAAATATGTCTCTGAAAATGTCTAGATCCCACCTTCCAAATGAAGAAGTAATTACAGGCAGGAATCTAAATCTTAAGCTAGAACAAAGAAGTAGGCTTCAGGCATAAAAATGACTTTGGGCTAGGACAGGAAAGTAGGTTCAGATATTTTGGTCATCTTGATAATCCCTTAGAAATAGTGATCACAGGAGTGATTATGGGACTCTGTTTATTGTCCTTTGTGTTCTTTGACTATCTGGGTTTATTGTCTTGCTTGTTCCTTGACTATTTGCATCTATTGTATTGCTAGTTCCTCAACCTAGAACTGACCTTAATGCTTGCATGTAATTTAAATGATATAAAATCAAAGAAGGAGGAGGAGGGATGGGCTAGGGGATTAATGGGGGCGGGGAATGGGGAAAGATGATAACATCTGAAATGTAAATAAATAAAATATTGAATAAAAAAACAAAAAAAGAATTTTGATGAAGAATGCATTGAATCTATAGATTACTTTTGATAGGATGGCCATTTTTGCTATATTAATCCTACAGATCCCTGATCCTGGATGATTCTTCTATCTTCTGATATCTTCTTAAATTTCTATTTTTGAATCTGGACTCACAAGCCAAAATCTTTCACTTGCTTGGTTAGAGTTACCCTAAGATATATTTTATATTATTTGTAGCTATTGTGAAAAGTGTTGTTTCCATAATTTCTTTTTTGTTTGTTTGTTTTTTTTTTTTCGAGACAGTGTTTCTCTGTGTAGCCCTGGCTGTCCTGGAACTCACTCGGTAGACCAGGCTGGCCTCGAACTCAGAAATCTGCCTGCCTCTGCCTCCCAAGTCATAATTTCTTTCTTAGCCTGTTTGCCATTTGTACATAGGATGACTACTGATTTTTTTTTTTTTTTAGTTACTCTTTAATGCAGGCACTTTGCTGAAGGTGTTTATCAGCTGTAGGAGTTCCCTGGTAGAATTTTTGGGGTCATTTATGTATACTACCATATCATCTGCAAATAAAGATACTTTGACTTGTTCCTTTCCAATTTGTATCTCCTTGATCTCCTTATGGGGAGAGTAGACAGCTTAGTCTTTCTACTGATTTTAGTGGAATTGCTCCATTTAATTTGATGTTGACTATAGGCTGTAAATTGCCTTTATTATGTTTAAGTATGTCCCTTGCATCCCTAAACTCTCCAGATCTTTTATCACGAAGGGGTGTTGGATTTTGTCAAAGACCTTTTCTGCATCTAGTAAGATGATCATGTGTGTTCTTTCTTTCAGTTTGTTTATATGGTGGATTACACAGACTTATTTCCATATGTTTAACCATCTCTGAACCTCTGGAATAAAGTCTACTTGATCATGGTGGATTATCTTTTTGATGTGTTCTTGGATTTGGTTTGTGGGCATTTTTGCATTTATGTTCATAAGAAAAATTCTTTGTTGAATTCTATCCGTAATTCTTTGTTGAGTCTTTGTATGATTTGGATATCAGAGTGACTGTAGCCTCATAAAGTGAACTGAGCAATGTTCCCTCTGTTTCTATTTTGTGGAATAATTTGAGGAGTATTTGCATTAGCTTTTCTTTGAAAGTCTGGTAGAATTCTGTGCTAAAACTATCTGGCTCTGTGCTGTCTTTGGTTAGGAAACTTTTGATGACATCTATTTCTTGAGGGGTTATAGGCTTTTTAAAATTGTTTATCTGATCTTGATTTTATTTTGGTAAGTGATATAGAACAAAAATTATTCATTTCTTTTAGATTTTCCAATTTGGTGGAATATAGGTTTTTGAAGTATAACCTAGTGAATCTTTCGATTTTCTCAGTGTCTGTTGTTATGTCCCCTTTCAGTTTTGATTTTGCTAATTTGGATTTCTCGCTGTCTTCGTTAGTAGACTCTAATCAACTTTTTGTTTTATTAATTTTTCATATTCTCTTAGTTTCTACTTTATTGATTTCAGCCTCAGCTTGATTATTTCCTGCTGTCTATTCCTCTTGGGTGTGGTTGCTTCTTTCTGTTCTAGAGCTTTCAGGCGTGGTGTTAAGTTGCTAGTATGAGATCTCTTCAATTTTTTCATGTAGGCATGCTCATGCTATGAACTTTTCTTCTAGTATTACTTACATTGTTTGGGGTATGTTGTGTATTCATTTTCATTGGATTCTAGGAAGACTTTGATTTCTTTTTTTATTTCTACGCTACCCAGTAGTCATTCAGTTTCCATGAGTTTGTAAGCTTTCTGTTGTTGAAATCCAGCATTAATCCATAGTGGTCTGATAGGATGCAGGGAGTTATTTCTACTTTCTTTGATCTGTTGAAATTTGTTTTGTGTCTGAGTATGTGGTCAATTTTAGGGAAAGTTCTGTGAGGTGCTGAGAGAAAGGTATATTCTTTTGGGTTTGGGTGAAATGTTCTGTAAAAAATATGTTGGGTCCATTTGATTTATAACACCTGCTAGCTACAGTTTTTCTTTTTTTAGTTTTTGTCTAGATGACCTGTCCATGATGAGAGTAGGGTATTTCAGCTTCCTATTATCAGTGTGTGAGGGTCAGTATGTGATTTAAGCTTTAGTAATGTTTCTTTTACAAACGTAGGTGCCGTTGCATTTGGGGTAAGAATTGAAAGGTCACTTTTGTGAATTTTTCCTTCGATGAGTATGAATTGTCCTTCTCCATTTAGTTTGTTTTTTAAATGGCTGCAACAGCTTACTTCTTAGGTTAATTTTCTTGGAAAATCTTTTTCTAGTCCTTTAGTCTGAGGTAACTTCTATCTTTGATGTTGAGGTATGCTTCTTGTATGCAACTGAGGGATAGATCCTGTTTTCACATCCACTCTGTTAATCAGTGTCTTTTTATTGGTGAACTGAGTCCATTGATATTTAGATATATCAATGATCAATGATCGTTAATTCCTGTTATTTTGCTGTTGTTGTTGGTGTGTGTATGCTTTCCTTCTTTTGATTTTGTTGGTGTGAGATTATTTATTTCCTGTGTCTTCATGGATTTAGTTAACTTCCTTGGGTTAAAGTTTTTCTTTTAGTACCTTATGTAGGGCTAGCTTTGTAGATAAATGTTGTTTAAATTTGGCTTTATCATGAAATATCTTATTTCCTCCATCTATGGTGACTGAAAGTTTTGCAGGGATAGTAGTCTGGGCTGACATTTATGGTCTCTTAGAGTCTGCAGCACATAAGTCCAGCCCTTTTGGTTTTAGAGCCTCCATTGAGAAATCAGATGTAATTCCAATATGTCTCCCTTTATATGTTAGTCTTTTTCCTTGCAGTGTTTAATATTCTTTCTTTGTTCTGTACATTTCATGTTTAAATTATTGTGTAGCAAGGGGGCTTTCTTTTCTGAGTCAACCTATTTGATGTTATGCATGCTTTTCGTACCTTTATAAACATCTTCTTCTTTAGGTTAGGGACTATTTTTTTTTTTTTTGTGATTTTGTTGAAAATATTTTCAGGGCTTTCCAGCTGGAATTTTCTCCTTTCTTTACTCCTATTTCTGGATGTTTTGTGTCAGAAGATTTTTAGAGTTAACATTTTCTTTGAGTGATGCATTCATTTGTTTCACAGTATCAATGCCTGAGATTCTTTCTTCCATCTGTGTATTCTGTTGGTGAAGCTTGCCTCTGTAGTTCCTGTTCAAATTTCTAAATTTTTTATTTCCAGAATTCCCTTAGTTTGTTCTTTTTTTTTTTAATTATATCTATTTCCATTTTCCTGTCTTGAACAGTTTTATTCATTTCCTTCAACTGTTTGCTTTTTCTTGGCTTTCTTTAAGGGATTTATTTATTCCTCTAGTTTTTTGTTTGTCTTTTCCTGGATTTCTTTAAGGGATTTATTCATTTCCTGTTTAATCTTCCTATCTCATCTTCATATAGTTGGTTTTAAGGTCTTTTTCTTGTGCCTTATCTGTGTTGGAATATTCAGGGCTTGTGGTAGTAGGATGTTTATAGTGGTAACATACTACCTTGCCTGTTGCTGATTGTGTTTCTACACTAGTATCTATGCATCTGGGTTTCAGGTGATTATAGGTCTAGGTGCTAATTTCTGAATTTGTTTTTGTTGGATGGACGCTTTGTTCCTTGTTTTTCTTTTTGTTGTTGTTGTTTTGTTTCATCTCTGGTTTTCTGACAAGTGTGTCCTGCTATTGAGCAGGAGCTTTCAACCTGAATTGGGGGCTGACTTCTAGCAGCCAGAATGGCTTCTGGTTGAGTAGAGGGTCTCTGATTGAATTGGGATCTGAGACAGGGTTAAGAGGGGAGGGGATTGAGGAGAGGGTGGGAGTCACTGAGAGAGCTGTGGAGGTCCATGGGTGGGTGTCCTTTTTGGACTTCTGAATGCTGGTATGGCCTCTGGTTGAGGAGCTGTGTTTTAGTTTAAAAGAGGGTATATTTGAATTCTGTTCTTTGTTTCTTTTGAAATTAAAAGGGGGCTTATGCTAAATTTTAAGGGGTTTTGAGTCACTAGTGTTGAGCTGTTTGCTGTTTTATTTCTGCTACATAGGGCTTATTTTGTAACCCTCAAGGGTTGAGTAGAGCTACTAACCTGATGAGGCGGAGGCGGAGGCGGAGGCGGAGGCGGAGGCGGAGGCGGAGGC